>NW_027069598.1:933200-961490 GCF_002906115.3 Quercus suber | reverse complement strand
AGTCACGTACTTGGGAGCCGTGCATCAAAGGTGGAGACTGTCACTACAGATCAAGTCCAATTGGGTATTGGGGTAAGGGTTCAACTGTAGGTTGGTAAGGTACTTGGGATTCATTTACTTGTAACCGCTTGATTTGATAATAGTGGAGTTTCGGGAGTGGTGACCTGAAAATCACCCAGTGGGGTTTTTTTCCATTAGGGTTTTCCCCATTCGTAAACAAATCACCGTGTTATTTATTTTCCGCTACATATTTAGTTGATTGGTGATTTGTTTGTGCTTCCATAAAATTGCATGATTAATTGATTAATTAATTACTTGACTAAATTAATTAATTAGGGTTAATCACAAGGGGTCATTCAGATTGTGACCTATCAAAACCTAATCCAGATTTGTCAGAAGGAGCCTTTTGAACACTTAACATTTGATCAAGTTTAGAACTAGCAGATCTAGTAATAGATAAATCATATTCCAAAGATTTAACTTTATCAAGCAAGAACATATTCTCAGTTTTCACATTGTTCAAAAGATCATTAGCATCAACCAAATTAGCAAGCAAAATTTTCTTTTCAAGCTCAAGAGAAGCAATTTTCTTTAAGCCTAATTCAACATTCATGACATCCTTTGTAGTAACTTTGCAAAATTTATTGTAGGCTTCTTGAAGATCTGCATCCTTAAAGAGTTTCCCATCAAAAGGGTTCTCTTCAACAGATACACTTTCTTTGACTACAACAGTAGCAGTGAAAGCAATGAAGTTTCCCTTCTCGTCACATTCGAACTCATCATCAGAAACTTCATTATCACTAAGGGTTACAGCCACAGCCTTCTCCTTAGACCTCAAGTATGTGGGACATTCAGATTTCATGTGACCATACTCTTGACATCCAAAACACTGAGTACCCATAGAGTTGTTTGAAGATTGACCAACTTTTTCTCTAGGTTTTTCACTGTTATTAACCTTAGTGGGATCATTCTTCCTAAAGTTTCTAGGTTCAGCAGTGTTTGTACCTCTTGCCTTTCTGTTACTATTCTTAAGAAAGTTTCTAAAGTTCTAGGCAATGTAAGCGATCTCTGTAGCAGAGAGCTCATCATCAAATCCACCAACATTAACATCATCAACTGACTTAAGAGCCATTGACTTGGATTTGTTAGTTTTAGGTAGGTCCAACTTATAGGACTAAAGAGATCCTACAATTTCATCAACAGGAATGGAGTCCACATCCTTACTCTCAGTGATATCAGTTACTTTCGGTCTAAAGTTCTCAGTCAAAGATCTAAGAATCTTCCTAACAATTTTTGGTTGATCATAGATTTCACACAGATTATATGCAGAATTAACAATGTCATTTAGTTTAGCATAGAATTCATCAAAAGATTCATCATCAGACATCCTAATGCTTTCAAATCTAAATGTTAACTGCTGCAACTTATTAATTTTAACTGCCTTAGTGCCTTCATGCACAGTCTGGAGGATTTTCCATGCAGTGTAAGCAACCTCAACATTAGAGATTCTCTTAAATTCCTCCATATAAACAGTGTTAAAGATAGCATTCATAGTTTTGCTATTAAACCTAACTGCTTCTTTTTGAGAAGTTTGCCACTCACTCACAGGAGTAGTGGGCTTCTCTCATTTGTATTCAACGGAGTTCCAGACTCTCTCATCAATTGATTTCAGGAATGCTTTCATCCTTACTTTCCAATAAGCATAATTATTCCCATCAAAGTGAGGAGGAATAACTAGAGAGTGTTCGTATTCCATGACAACAGGGGTCAAGTATCAGCTCAGAGATCAAAAGATCTACAACAAGAGAGCTACTTGCTCTGATACCACTTGAACAGTTTTTAGACCCCTTAACACAACCGGATTAACCTAGTTAATTAGCCAAGTGATTAACTTAGTCAATTTATGCAAATTTAGGTTATCATAATCAAACAATCATATCAAATATATAGCAACGAAAATATAAATAACACAAAGATATGATAACCCAGGAAAACCAAATCGGTAAAAAATCTAAAGAGGATTTAACCTAGTTATCATCAAGGTAAACTTGAATCCACTATCTTGAAAGAATCGAAGTTCATACAATAAGACTTACAAGCCCCACGCTCAACTTCTTATTGCTATCTACCAGTAGAACTTACTGACACGACCAAGTGCAAGCTTCAAGACCATGGACTCCTTCTTTTTTGGATTCTCTAGCAAGTACAAACACACACACTTGTGTATCTTTAACCTTTTATGGTAGCAACTGAATGATCATCAAGGTTTTGAAGAAATCTCCTCTTGATAATCCTAAGCTTGTATGAAAGAAAGCTCCTAACAGATCTCACAAGAGATTCACACAAACAGTAATATGAGCAACATCTAAAACGTTGCTAGGGTTTACCTTATATACCTAGGGCAAAAACATAAAACCCTAAACGTTTTAGGAGTTAGGGTTGAGTTGAAAATTCTGCAGAAAAAACGCATCTGCCCGATTTTCGATTGATCGAGCCTAAGCTTCAATCAATCGAGCTAGGCCTAGATGCATAGTGAATTCTACATCAACTCGATTCCAACTTTACATAAACAACACTATTTTGAGTAAGTCTAGACAAGACTAAATAACTTGTTTTGATCATGATTTGCCAACAATACACATTAGAGTTCTAAATACATTAAATCCTAAGTCTATAGAACCTAACAGATTTATTATGAATAAAACTTGTTAAAACAAACAAACATCAATATCATGTCAAAATCATGCAGCGGAAAAATAAATAAGACAAAATATGATGACCCAAGAAAACCAATGAAACAAGCTAGTCTTACAGTAAAAAAAACTTGGGGAAAAAACTTCCAGAAAAGCAATTTACTATAGTAAAAAGAAGTTTTAGATCTAGTACAAAACTTTTGTCCCTAGACTCTACAATCCTTGATGTTGAACTTACAGCAGAAACCTTTTACCACTTCAGAACCTCTAAATTCTTTAATATATGAACGCCACCTTTTTTGCACTGATCCCAGTATGTGACTAACCAATGATGCACGGCTCCCAGTACGTGACTAACACAACAATTTGAAGAAGATGTTGGCTGCAAAGTTCTTCGTTTCATCAATAATGAAAATCAAGAAGCACTTGGTTACAAAACTCTAAGGCGTTAAAGACGCAGTAGCTTCTTTCAAAGAGAATAAGGCATTGGTCACCTTTTGCATATGTTCACCTTGTATTCTCTTATGTGACAGCCTCTAATTTTCGTAATTCTCGATAAATACCTTGATAGATAGTATCTATCGAGCCTCATTAAACCTCGATAGATAGCTATCTGTTAAGCAACTGTCAAGCTTTAATGAATCAATACTTTTTCACTTGTTTCTTGGACAGATTTGTATGGCTTCAATACTAGACTTGAACTCATGTTCTTTGAAATACTAAACACATCGTAGATCTACCAAATTACAAGTAACGTGCATTTTGTCAAAGAATTAGCCAATTACACAAAATAGTGACATATTTTCCTAACATAAATCCCATATATCCAAACAGCAACCAAACACAATAACAAGTAACAACAAACACAAAGGAAAAAAAAAAAAACACATCTCCTTCAATTTCGTACCAACCAACCCAAATCCAACCGAGATATCTCTCCCTCTCTCAAAAATCTTAGGTTTGTGAAGATATTTCTAGGGTTTGCTTCCCACACAAACAAACTCTGAACAATTTGGGCAAAATCTCAGACCACAAACATACCTAGAACATCAAGGGCAAAAAAAAAAAAAAAAAGCACAAACAAACCCAGAATTCATAAATCCAAGACCTAAAACATGTAAAAATGAAACCAAACTCACTATCCTTGACCCAAATCTACCATCAACAACACCACCATATCGATCAAACCCATTTTCCCAAAGCAACAAACACCACCACCACTACTCCAAAGCACCAATGTCCTCTACCTTCCTTCTCCAGCGGAAAACTCCTCATGAAAAGCGACCTTGACCACTCCAGTACCATTGTTCTCTCTCACCTAGATCGAGTTTGTTTTTCTGGCGAAATATAGTGTTCCCCTTTTTTTGTCTGCATCAAGAGAGAAGCTTGATCTACTTGCTGTTGGTCTGCTTGTGACCTTGTGAGCTCCGGCCATGCCACTATAGTGGAGAGTGAGAGATTCTATCCATGGAGGGTGAAGAAAGAGAGAAATTGAGAATAGTGTTAGAGAGTGATTTTTGATTAAAAAGATAATGATTTTAAAAAGGAATGATTTTATTAAAAAGATCTGGGTTTTTAATTTTTTAAGATAAAAAATAAAAGGAATTAGGATTAAAAAGAATTAAAAAGATAAAAACAAAAACAAAAAGAATTAAAAAGATGGTGATTTTTTATTTTTTAAGAAATGATTTTAGTTTAAATTAGATTTAAGGTTTCTTTAAAAGAAAATATAATTTACTTTTTATTTTTTATTTCCTGACACAGCTTTTTTATAAAAATATTAAAATGCTAACATGACATTAAAAAAAAATGCTAAATAAAATATTTTATTAGCCACGTCAGAAAACAGGGCATTCTATTTGCCACGTATGCATTTTCTGTTACTAGGTTGATAGTAGGGACCAAAATAGAATTGATTTTCTAATTCAAGGACTGACCTATGAGCAAAATCAATATAGGGACCAAAATGAGAATTGGTCCAAAATGTAGGGACCAAAAGTGTATTTTCACCAAATAAGTTTTATATCCAATTCAAGGCTCACCAATATTTAAGGAAAAGGAATGAAGATACTGATACATAGGAGTTTGAAATCCTCCCTTCAAAAAATCATGTGGGGAGTTTTTGGAGGAAAGATATGCAACAGATTCAACATATTATATTTATAATTCATAAAAATTAGGAAACAAATATAGCATTTGTGCTTCATTGAGGTGTTTCTCCAATTTTTATAAGTGATGGAGGAATACTGTACAATAAGTGATAGATGCCACTGTTAATTACTGGCCATATCCCTCTCAGGCAATTCATTAAACAACTGTATAGCATACTCAATAGCATTGCATTTTAAGTACATGTTCACTAGAACAATGGCCATATAAACATCAATTGCAAAACCTGTTTTGAATTGGGCATTTCACAACAAGCTTCAACGATCATACAAATAACAAGACAAGTAATTGATGAGGCCATTGCAAACAAGTTCACATTAACCTCAAAACCAAAACAAGAAATTTCACATAAACCCCAACCCTAAAAATTAAACCAAACCAAGAAATTTTGACAAAAACTCACACATATTACCTTTGGAAAACATATATTACTTGCATTAGAAAGAAAAAAAAATACAAATAAAAAAAGTACCAAGGGCTGACATACTTGCTATCGAACAATGCAGCAAAACCACTAAGGTGCTATCGGGACAAGGGTGGCGAGACGGCAGGGAGAAGCTCAGATGGTGTCTCTGCTTAGGTTCTACCGCTTCTCTCTCTTCGCCTGTCAGACTTGTCTCTCTTCCCTCTTCTTTCGACTGGGTTGGCTGAATGAGTTTGTTTTTAAAAGTCACATGAGTCCCATGTGCCTATTCTGTTAGTGTTTTAACGTGAGACTAATGAGAGTATTTATTTGACAGCTGTTAATAGTTTAAGAAGTAAATTGGCCAATATAAAAGTTAATGGGTCTTTTGGCCACTTATCCAAAGTTTAGGAGGTGTATGAGCATTTTTTCCAAAATATATATATATATATATAAAATAAAATAAAAATAAAAATAAAAATAAAAAAACTCGAAAACATGGTTCAACCTAGAACCGGGATGATTGAACTAGTTTTGTGATTTTTAGCTATATTGATTTAAAGTAAAGAATTATAGAAATATCACAAATAGATTTGAATATTGAATATATGATTATATATATATATATATATATTTGAATAAGATATATTTTTGTTAGAAACTATGATTTCATATATATGATTATGAACAATCTGACTATGAATTTATTCTAATACCCAACCAATGGGGGTTATTTATTGGTACTCTGATACCCAGCCAATGGGGGTTCTTCATTGGTATTCTAATACCCAAACAAATAAGGGTTGTTCATTGGTACTTTGATACCCAGCAAATTGGGGTTGTTCATTGGTACTCTAATACCCAAACCAATGGGGGTTATTCATTGATACTCTGATACCCAGCCAATGAGGGTTATTCATTGGTACTATGATACTCAGTCACGGGAATATAGCGTGACCATAGTCACAAGATTGTTAAGAATATGAATTACGTTTGAATATTTGAACTATTTTGAGTCCTTAAAACTGCATATGTGAATTTGGAAATGTTTGAGTATTTGAATTATTTTGGGTCATTAAAACTGCTTATGTATCTTTTTGGAACATATTGTAAGTTATAACTTTGATATATGGAAAACTAACTACTTTCTAAACCACCTATGATATATTTGTCAGATTAAAGTATGTGATTATTTGTACTTTATTATTTTAAGACTACGAAACTGTTTCAGTTATTTTGAAACACGCATAGTATATTATAACTTTGAAAACACATATTACATTTTCATTTACAGATCTATTACTTGATAGAACTTATTAGGATTTTGGTTACTTATTAAGCTGTCAACTCACCCCCTTTTTCCCCTCCAGTTTCAGATTGTGAAGAATAGCAAATTTTGGGAGTTTTGATGTTGTGTTGTGAGCAGAAAAAGAAACTTTGTGATATTGGGATTGGATGGTCTTCTAATAGTTTTATATTTATTGGCCAATTGGCATTATGTACATGAGGTTTGGATTTGTTCCTATTAAATTATTGGAGATCTATTCGTAAAGAATTCGTTGAGGTATTTTGGATTTATTTGATTTAATTTTTGAGGATAAATTTTAGTTGTTAAGAATGCCTTGCACACTTGTAGGGTACTTATTTTATAAGCGTGCAGCAGTTGTCACGTGCTTAGTTTTTATAGTTGGGTTCGGGACGTGACAATTTTAATGGTATAAGAGCTTAGGTTATGATCTTGCAAACTCTATACTAGGATTTGATTTGGAACAACATTTGCGCAGTAGGGATTACAGTTATAATCATTGTTTATAAAGGTTATTAGGTCATAGGTAGTGTTCTTTTGATAACTTGATGAGAAGTGTAAGTGAGGTTCCATCATATGATGATTTGTTAGGTCATATTTGAAGGATTTGATATTTATGTCTGATAAGTGTAATTTTTACATGATTTTTATTGTCCTCTTATTTATTAAAATTGTTAGTTTTCCTTTATTTCTTTTGATTTAATTTGATTTTTATTTATATTTATCTATTCATTTGTGCTTTGAAGGAATGAGAAGATTTCAGATTAATCTACAAGAGCTTTACATGCAAAGTGGGGCTAAGCTAATTAAATCCAAGTCTAATTCAGATTAGGATTCCAGCTTGCACATCAATTAGTATTTTTGGCATAACTTTCAGCTCAGATATCCAATCGAGATGATTCAAGTTGGGCTGGAAAGTTAACTTAAAGGGCTACAACTTTTTAGTTACCAAAAGTCCGAATTCCAATGTTAAATGGGCCAAAATCGTCGGTTAAATGAAGTCTAAAAATCTGAGATTTTCTCCAAACGAGAATAGGATTCCTTGACCAATTTAAAGGCTCTTTAGGGTAAAAAGAAGAGGAGAAACCTAAGAGGAAAAGGAGGCACTGCATAGAAGAATTTGCTTTTGGAAGTCTTTCTGAAGAGGAGGATCTGAGGACAAAAGCGAGAGTTTCATGTTAATCAACCAATTCGGATGAAAGACATAAGTTTTATTTGTTTTCTTCTCAATTTTATTATGAACTAAATTTTATTTTCTAGAGCACTGATGTAGTCTAGCAATGAACACACAATTTATATTTTGACTTATTTTATTTTTAATATTTCCATGATTGAGTGTTTAATTCTTATTCTTAATGCTTACTATTTGTTTTTTCAAATTATTGTTTGATCAATTGAATTACAATGAGACCAAGAGGTGATTTGTAATTTTAGTTCTAGAATTAAACACCATTAGTTAAGTGAAAGTAGAGACGCTTTACCGCGACTAGTGTGATTTTTTAGAAAATTCAAAGTACGTAATGAGTTTCCAATTAATTAAATTCACATAGAGATATGGAATTGTTAGTTGAAGATATTTTTGATATTATTCGAGAGAAGATATTGAATACTTAAGGAATTTTTAATCATCAACGGGACATTATTAGAATTTAATAATTAGGAAGGATAAATTGTGTGGGATTTGTTAGGTGAAATCAATCGCTTTAGATCCATTCTTATCATATTTTTACACTGTTATATTTTTATGCTTTGTTAATTCTTTTTATTCGTAGATTTATTTTTATTAAATAGTTTAATTTAATTTAGATAGTAGAATATTCCATTTATTTTCAATTTTTCCAAATAGTAATTAATTTGGTGAATGACTTCTAATGGTAATTAATTTAGTGATTCTAGATAATGGTGCACACTAGACTAAGTGCAATGTTAACCTTCCAAAGGAACTATGTCATTATTACTTAGAGGCTAAAAGAAAAATGACAAATTTTTTTTTTTTGGGTAAGAGTTACCATGATAGGATTAATAATGAGAATAGTTATCAACCAATTAATGTGTTTATAATAAACTTGCTTGCAAGGAATTATAGACATGGATTGGGTTGTCGTTGCACCTAGTATAGTATGTTTTTCGGGTTCCATACTATATGGTTATGGATGCAAAATATAATGTCCTTATTATTATGTTCATAATCTCAAAATAAAGTTGTTATAAATTTTGTTCTCAAGCTACTATTTTAGTTGAATCACATTAACTAAGAAATAATTTTTGACATGGTGCTTAAAGGAGCTGTAGTACATATTTATGTTTCAATTCAGCATTGTCATAATTTCCTATATATGATGCATTTAATGGAAGATAGCTTATGATATGATTGTAGTCTCCATTGAAATGCTAAAATGTTCATTGGCTCCTATCTTAATTGTGCTATAGCATGAGATGCAAGATTTAGTACTAGACTTAGACTTTATATTAAGTCTAAATGAGATGTTTAGTATGAATCATATTGAGTGCTAAGAAAAGCTTAAGGAGTTCCAATTCTATATCATTTTATGAAAATATTTTATTTTTAAAATGAATTGAAATTCTTGGATGTTGAGATTAAATGTTAATCTCATTTGGATATGATCCACAAGTTCTTGTTAGAATCATTTGATCAATTCAGATTGTTTTTGAAAATAAGTAAATTATTTTATATTATTTAAATTGATGAGTGAGTTCTACGCAATGGAAGACATCCTAAAAGCTAAGGCTAAGATCAATATGATTTAATTCAAATTCTTAGCCTAAACCGAAAGGTAAGGGTGGTAAGAAGATGAATTATAATACCAAACAGTTGGGCAAGCTACTTGCCCTAATAGTTGCCTAAAGGAAATTAGACTCAAAAGTATGACCAAAGGAAAGTGTTTCTAGTTTGGTAATGCTAAGCTTTGTCCGTGATTGTCTACTAGATGGAAATTTACATGTTTTATTTTAAAGAGAAAGTTTCTATCCTTTGGTAATGTATGTTTTGGCACTGATGTCTAGATCTTATTAATATGATCTAGGGTTTCCTTTTGTAAAGGAATGAAGTACCAATGACTTCTTTAAGTTAGTGCATACGTAAAGGAGGAATATGACTCTTTTAAAGGTAGATTGGTCTAGAAGAAATATATCAGCATTTGTTGTAGGACAACTATAAAATACATTTGGAAATGAGATCGTTGTATTAGATACACCACAAGACGTTATTCTGTAGAAATCTATTACACTGTTATAATATCGTAGTGGGAGGATTACCAAATAAATTCATACTTTTGGAATAAACTTTGTAGTTATTCCACAATGGTATGAATTTGATCCTCGGTCCTACGTAGAGACAATGAATGATATGAATATGGATTACTAGATCAAGGTTATGTGAATAGAATTAGATTCTATTTGAAGTCTAGAACTTGTAGAGACGCCTAATGGCATTAAGCCTATCGTCTTCAAATAGGTCTACAAGTAAATGAGATTGATAAATTTGATGGAGCAAACCTTTAAAGTCAAGAAAAGTGGCGAAAAGATTTATTCAGAAAGAAATGGTTTGATTATGAAAAGATTTTTTCACCAATAGTCAAGTTTGACTCTATCTAGTTTCTCCTATTCATTATATTTCATTTGGATGAAATATGGCAACGAATATCAAGAAAACTTCTTTTAGTAGCAATCTTGAGGAAGACATCTATATGATGTAACTAAACTTGTACATAAAAAAATAACCAGTAGTGTTTAGCATGCAAGTTGCTTAAAGTCCATTTATGGACTAAAGCAAGCATCTAAATAATAAAATATCATATTTGATCAAGCAATCAAATTGTTTGATTTTGATCAAGTATTAAAAGGCCTTATGTGTGTAAAAGTTATATAGAATAATAAATTTCTAAATGTACGTTGATGACATTCTAATCATTTAGAATGATGTAGAGTTATTGTCATCAATAGAGTTTTTATTGTCTAGTCCAGTTTGATATAAAATACTTGGGAAAAACTGGTCACATCCTAAGGATTAAACTTTGTTAAAATTCAGGAATTAGGATGTTGGGTCTATCTCAAACTACTTAAATAGATTAGATTCTAGCCAAGTATAGCATGTATCACTTTAAGAAAGGATTCTTTCCTTTTAAGTTTGAAATTCTTGTATATAGGACTATAGTCCTAAGACATATAAAAGAAAGAGCATATTAAGACGGTTCCTTATACCATATCAAAAGGAAGTCTTTATGCTATGCTATATACTAAGCTAAATATCTATTTTGTGGTGGGCATGGTAAGCAAATATCAATTGAATCAAAGATCACTTAATTTAGTGGGAGTAAAGCATATACTCAAATATCTTAGGAGAATGAGGGATTATATGCTTGTCCACCAAAGTGAGATTTTGATGGTTATTGGACGTACAAATACTGACTTGTAGTTTGATTGTGATTCATGAAGTTGGACTTCAAGATATGTGTTCATCCTACGTGGTGAAGATACACATTAAGTGTAAGTATTTTCTCATTAAAGAGATATGAGTACGTTAAAAATAGTAGTAGAAAAGGTAATTTATACAATAAATCTGACTGAAACTTGTTTCCAAGCCTTGCCTTAGAGTGACTATAAATTACTCTAAAGGAGATAAGTGTCGGATATACGATAAATTGTCTTTGAGGGCAAGTGAGAGATTGTGGGGTTTATGCCCTAAAATCCAATTTATTGACATGTCATAAATATTAAATTGTTTAGTTATATGAGACTATCTATAAATGAACTAATGGGACATTATTTTAGTCTATGAGATGCATAGTATGTGATTTATGTGATTTAGTCACAGAAGATATAAATCATAAGTTCTTTGTAAACTCAGAATTTTAGTTCGTAGTCAGTGATGAAATTGGGCATTTCATCTGCAAAGACTATAATATATCAACTAAGATGATTTTTCTTGATCATGAAAGTGGAGAATTCTAGTTGACATGTTGATATGTTTTAAGAGTTAAGAGTTAAGACCTGATCATGAGATGTAGGTTGCTTTGATATATCAGGAGTGAGATCTATAAGTCACGATCAAAACCTCAGTATGTTAGGCAGCCGCATTTAGTGTTGATGGAACATATATTCTCAAGATAGAATTCATAATCTCTTAACGGAGATATAAAATATTCTCTTGAGATAAGTTTAATGGGTTTGGTTATTCAGAGTGTTGGGCCCAACTACTTTAGTAAGGAGTTACTAAAGTATATATTTATGAAATTGGATTTCATAAATATATGATGAATAACATAAAGGATTAAATCGGGTACTCAAAGATTAAGATGTAGTAATTTACAAAGTGGCAGTCAACAATCATGACTTTGTATTACTACGAATATTTTAATGAAGGGGTTGTATATAGAATAAAGTCTTGGGATATAATTTATTAATAAGGCCTAGAGTGCAATTATATTCTTATAGTGGTATTGAATATAATTATTGGTAACTTTAGACTTGTCAAGAGTTGACAGAAAATCCCAAGGCCCATTGGAGTTAGAGTCTCATTTGTTGCCTTTGGTCTCATCTCAAGCCACAAACTAAAGCCCAATTAGATAGGCTCAAAAGGCTAACCCAATTAGATAATCAGTTATTATTTAATAAGAATTATTAAATAATGAAATTACCAGAATAGTTTTAACGTACGTGTGATGAAAAGGAAAAGAAATCAGTTTTTCTCTACAAGGATAAGAAGAAGGTTTTTTTATTCTTTGAGAGTCTATGTACAAAAAACTGATTGAGAGACCACACATCTTGGGCACTACGTGGAATTGAGATGAAGATTAAAGGTATTCTTAAGTCATGGTTTTGAAATTCACTGCATCAAAGTACGCATTCTGTTCTTTGTTCTAGAATTCAAGGTTACATGTTATCTTGTAGTTATTGAAGTAGATCCGTGTTTGTTACTTCCGCTGTGTGTTTTATATGAGATATAAAACCTTTTCCAACAATTAAAGCCAATACAAATTAGTTGTAAATCACAACTTTAAAATCTCCATCTTTGGCTATTCCGTGATAAAACCCCTAAAATAGACTCTAGACTTAAATGTGAGTTTGGGAACAGTGGTAAAACTCACTCACACCTAATCTAGAATTTGTGAAGCACTTGCATGTATATACCTGTAACCTGAAACACTCGCACACAAACAAAACTTTCATTAACCTTATGACAAGTTGAATACATAGTACATATATTAGCAAGTAAAGTGCGATCAAGGTATACTATATAAATTAAGCATATCTTGATCAAATAAGAACAATCATTAAAGAATGACTACAATGAACGTTTAGCTAGTAAATGATCATCCGGACACGCAATGCAATTAAGAGCAACGAAAAAATCAATTGCATGTCTAGTGTAGTACTCAAGATAATTCAACAAAATCTAAAAGTACCAAAAAAATTCTACAAAGCAAGGATATAAAACAAAAGTACTGAAATTAAACTGAAAGTATTAAACCAAAGTACTTAAAACTTTAAAAGAAAGCAATGTAAATATCCAAGAGTTATAAAAACTAATAAAGTTAAAAACAAAATTAAACCACTAAACCACCAAAAATAAACCATTATCTATGATTTGTTCTGCTCTCCCTCAAATTGTGCATCTCTCCCTCAAAATTACCCCCCCCCCTTTTTGACCGAAATGGTCAAAGAGGCTAAAACTGCTCAGATTTCGATTCGGATCCCTGCTCCATTGTCATGTCTTTAATATGATAGTGCAATAATCTAGCCTTGGATGTAAGAAAACTGATCTGAGGTGTGCTGAACATGGGATTCGAGCATGCCATACATCTGCTCTACCCTTGCAATGAGGCGATCAAGACGATCAGGTCCTCGTGCTTGTGCTTGGGAAGAGGGTTGTGTAGAACCTTCTGGTGCTAAGGTGAACCTATCAATCTCTTCCTTAGTGTCTCCACCTTCTTCCTCAACATCATCCTTTGGGATTTGCAAAATGCTGGTTTTTGATCTGGTGATGTGGGCTTTGCTCCAGGTCACTGTATGAGCACCAATGGGATAGTCTCTTTGCACAATGGTAAGACCACTCGCAATCTTCAACTTGGTCTTTGCTATGAAACTCATAATGAGAGTAGGGAATGGAAATATTGTCCTCGAGTTCCTTTTAGTGATGCTCTTGGTCAGGAGGTGGTATATATGTCCGTATATGTCGATCTTCTTATGTGTGTAGAGATCATATAGGAAAATGGTTCTTGGTCTGGACAATATTGTCAAGTTTGTCACCGGGTATAGGTTATGAATCATGACAGTTTTTATTTAGACCCCTTAAAACACAATCGGATTAACCTAGTTAACAAGCCAAGTTATTACTTAGTCCAAATTCTAGATCTAGGTTAACACAATCATATAATCATATCAATGCAAAGTGCAGAATATAAAGAACACAAAGATATGATCACCCAGGAAAACCAAACTGGTAAAAAACCTGGGGAGGATTTAACCTAGCTATCCTCAAGGTAAACCTGAATCCACTATGAAAGAATCAAAATTTTACAATAGCGACTTAGACCACTAACATCCTATTGCTACCTCATGTAGAAAACTTACTGACACGACCACGTGTAAACTCCAAGACCACAGATTCCTTCTTTCTTGGATTCTCCAGCAAGTACAAGCACTCCTGCTTACGTATCTTTAAGCTCTTTAGTGCAGCAACTGAATAATCATCAAGCTCTCAATGAAATCTCCTTCTTGATAATCTTAAGCATGTGTGAAGGCAACCATCTCTCATATCTCACAAGAGATTCATACACACAGCAAATAGAGCAACCTCAAAAATGTAACTAAGGTTTCCCTTTTATATCTAGGGCAAAACATAAAACCCTATACGTCATATGGGCTTAGGGTTGAGTTGGAAATTCTATAGAAAAAACAATCTCCACGACTTTCAATCGATCAAGTCTAATTTTCGATTGATCAAGTCAATCCGAATTGCACAATTAGTTCTGCAGTAAACTTGATTCCAACTTTACATAAAAGACATACTTTGAGCAAGTCTAAAACAAGACTAAGAACCTATTTTGATCATAGTTTGCCAACAATACAAATTAGAGTTCTAATACATTAGTTCCTCAATACTTAGAACCTAACAAACTCCCCCTTTGGCAATCCGTGATAAAACACAAACACAATTCTCAAAGTTACAAGTAAAAGCCCATTACAAAATAATCCAACCTAACTACTATCCATCAGTTGTAAGTGTAGACAGCAGCACGACTGAATCAACTTGTATATTTCCTGAAATACTCAACAAGCGCATAAACGCATGTGTGGAAAATACAAGTAAAACAAAAATAAATTCTTGACTTCACAAAATACAAAACAAAGACATATATCATGAATAACTTATAAATATAAATCAATGAGCAGTGAAACAAGAAACATATATAACAATGTATCTCCCCTTAACCTAAACAACCCAAAAACAATATATCAAGAGCCAAAAAGAATACATACACAATGAAGCACCTAGATACAATCTAAACTCCATAAGCTCCAATGAAAAAAATCTCCCCCTAACTACAAAAGATCTCTACAAGTGTCCAAAAGTATTCCCCCTTTTTATAACGGAATGCCAAAGGGCAATCAGAATCCATCATCAAAAGGAGGTGGCAAAGGCAAACGTCGAAGATGCGCCAAATCTGCTCACACAGCATAGAGCTCATCAAACATGTCACCAAAATCTAACCATGATCCGCCTGAACACTCATGACAGTCTCTAAAGTACAACGAATGTTAAAGTCATCTGAAGTAGATGGCAGAGGAACAGCAGCAGCACCAACAGGATCAGTAGACGCCTCACTAGAAGTAGTACCTGCAGAAGAAGGAGGGGGTATGGTACCAGAATGCTCAACACGAAGGCGTTTAGAGCTTTCTCTCATATAAGCAACCCTCTACCTAAGAAATGAGGCACCTATGGGAGCAACTATGTGTACGGGCTCAGAAGCGGGGAAGTCATCTAAATCTAAAAACAACAAAATCTTCTGAATGAAAATAGGATGAAAAAGAGCATGAGCAATAGAAGAACTCCAATAAACTTCGTTCAAAGAACGAAGAAACAGATGAGGGAAACTAATAGAAGCATCTGTAACAAGAGCATACAAAAATGCACATCACTCCAAAGGAATGGTGTGCAGATGAGTGATAGGCCACAAGGAATGACATGCTATCCTAAAGAATAGATAGTGTAACTTTGTAAGCTCAGTAGTGGTGATCCGAGGATCAGAACCCCACTGGATAGAAGACCAAGTGATGTGAGACATGATGCCGTCCAAGGAAGGGACTCATCATAGGGATAGATAGGGTGCTGGACCAATGGTACCCCAAGAACATCAGCCACTACCGTAGGAGTAATGGTGAACTTTACACCTCGTATCCAACTCTTTACTAAAGTGTTGGAATCATAGATGTGGATAGAGAGGTTCGAGTGGAACTCTCTAATCAGGGTAGCTGGTGGTAGAGGACCAATATCCAATAATGGTAGCCACCCCCTACGCTCAAAATTAGCCCTAATGGCTAGATCAAGCTCATTTAACAACACTTTCCACTTGGCCCAAAACTTTCTCTTAATGTTCAATGTCTCAAACAGCTTATGGTTTTCCTTACTTGGAAACAAATCGCTCAAAGGGGAAGGAGCAGAAAAAGAGGAGGATGTCCTATGGGCTCTAGTCTTCCTAGGCATGGTGCTAAGATAAGGACAAGACACAAGGACAAAACCAAAAAGAACAAAAAGAAAAACCAAGGGTAAACTGCAAGTTAGCACAAAAAAATAGAAATAACAATCTATATGACGCATGAACAGATAAATTTCATGATGCATGCTCTAATGCAGTAATAACAAGTTCAATTTAAGTTTAGAATCACAAAATTGGCTTGAGCATAGAGTTTATAACAAAAACCCCAAAATTTTGAAAAACCACTTGTTCAATTTGTAACAAATTGTCCAATTGATCATCACACAAGATAGAAAACAGTTTATTATGATCAAATTAATCAATCTAACAAGCCAATTTCATCAATTAAACTCAATTTGAACAAAATCCCCAATTCGGGTATATTCAAGCCCTAGAATTTTAAATTTTTCACAACACATCAAATTGATCAAATTAAACACCATAAATCATGTTTATAACATCCCCCAACAAAAACCCATTGATCAATTTCAAGAAATATGGCTTGAATCATCAAAAACCCCAATTATGCATAGGTTTGAAATTTTCAATAAAAATGCAAGAAACTTGAAAATAAAAGCAAAAAGAGGGGCAATATGGTCTTATCGGCCTTTGGAGAGAAAAACCTTGCAAAAGGAACGGAGGAAAACAACAAAAAAATTGATTTGAGCCTTGATCGAGTCGTATGGAGAAAGAAAGTTTGAAAAACTATTTGAAAAGTAAGTTGAACACGTCAAAATCATCTTTTTAAAAAACTCTCTATACGATTTTCAATTGATCAAAATTTAGGTTCAATCGATCGAAAAAGCTTCGATTGATCCAGTATCAATCGAGCATCAATCGAAATAGACAAAGGCTGGCCAAATATTTTAATCGCAATTTCGATTAATTAAGGAACAGATTTGATCGATCGAAATTCTGGAAAAAACAAATTTTTTGAAAAACAAAATATTTTTGAGTAGAAACTCCTCAAAGTATTAAATTTTAAAAATAAAATGCATGAGTATGAGATGAAATGTCTTTCAAAAACACAAGTTTTGAACCCAGTTTTCCCAAAATTAAGATTTTCAATCCATTCTCTTAAATTCTCAAGCATCAAATATGTTTTGCATAAAACTCAAGGAACTTTTAAACTTGGTTGGTCAAACCAAAGACACACACAATAACATGTACAAAGTTTAGCAAAGAGTAACTTGTGTAGTGTGTGCAACTAGCAAAAACTTGAGATACATGTGAGGTGATATGTGAATAGAAATCAAACTCAAACTCTACAAAATTCATCACATAGAATTTGAAAGAGACTATCACCTAAAGAGTTACATTATATAACTCCCACATCTCCTAGATCATAAGCTTGCAATCATGTAAGTTTCTTGATTTGCCTCATATTGTACACACCAATTTTATTTGATTAGAAACTTATTAAAATAGCCAGGATAATGTACACACCAATTTTAGTTGTTTGATTTAACTTTAAGTCCAATAATGTACACACCAATTTTAAGCATTTAAACCAAGACTACACCTTATGTTGTTTTTGTGCATGTGCTACACTTTCTCGAACACTAAATCTTACGATATGCACTAAGGTGTTCATGATTGGCTAGTAAATAGTGGTGAGATGGTTATTTATATCTTTCTCAAAAGGTTCAAGTCCGATAATCAAAGACATGTGACTTCAAGATCAATACAAAGTGATCAAAAACCATAAACATCTTTCCTTCACAACATGCACTACAAAGCTTCAACTAGTAAAGTGCAAGAAATAAGCTCATCCAAGCTAAACAAGGTACAAAGACATGTTATGTGAAAATAAATTGACCAACCTTATTTTCAAAAGCAAGAAAATAATATAAAACACAAATTAATTCCCTTTTCTTTTCTTTTTTTTTACTATGAAAAGAAGAAACAAAAAAAGTTCTCGAATGAAATGCATAAATGTTATGCAATGCAAGTCCTAGAAACACAAAGAAAACAAAAACTAAAGAACAATGGTCATAAAGAGTAGAACAATGAAGCACAAGGACCATGTCAGAAAGACTCAATTAGATCGAGTCTTTTGCATCCAAAACTTTTTTGATGCACCTTGAGCATTGGAGTTCTTATTCACATTAGAGTGATTTCCAACTCCAGGATTGGAATAAAGGTTGAGAGCCTTTATCAATTCACCAATAAGTACCATAGGATCTTGTGCTCGAGGCTGAGGCACAGGCACTTTTGGCTTATTTGCTCGCTTAGCAGCTTGCAACTTGAAACAGTTTGGATGAATGTGCCCAGACTTTCCACAAAAATGACAAACCCAAATAGGCTTACCATGCACCCTGTCCTTAAAAAGGGTAGACTCCTTAGGTTTAGATTCTTTCAGATCATCTCTAATCTTCCTAGGAGGTGTGACCTCTACAACTTAACAATCTCACTCATAGGGGGTTTAGAGGAAGAAGAAGGAACAAAGTTAGTGGAATGGGGTACAGACACAGAGGTGCTTTCTACAAAACCTAAGCCAATTTTGTCAGAGGGAGACTTTTGAACACTCAACATATGATTGAGTTTGGAGCTTGCAGACTTAATAGATTGTTCTTTAGCAACAGATAGTTCAAGTTCCAAATTCTTAACTTTATCGAGCAAAAGCATATTCTCAGTTTTCACATTGTTCAAAAGTTCATTAGCATCAAACAGTTTCACAAGAAAATTTTTCTTATCAAGCTCAAGAGATGCAATTTTCTCCAAGCCAAGATAAACATTCATAGCATCCTTTGCAATAACTTTGCAAAGTTTATTATAGGCTTCTTGTAGATTTGCATCCTTAGAGAGTTCCCTATCAGAAGGGTTCTCTTCAACAGACATGCTTTCATTTACTACAACAATAACAATGAAAGCAATAAAATTTCCATCCTTGTTAGAACTAGACTCATCATTGGAAACTTCATTATCATTAAGGGTTACAACCGTAGCCTTACCTTTAGACCTCAATTATGAAGGACATTCAGATTTCATGCGACCATACCCTTGACATCCAAAACATTGAGGACCCATAGAATTATTAGAAGATTGACCTACTTTTTCTCTAGGTTTTTTAGTGTTGTTAACTTTAGTGCAATCATTCTTCCTAAAATTTCTAGATTTAGCAGTGTTCTTACCTCTTGCCATTCTGTTGTTATTTTTAAGGAAATTCCTAAAGTTCTTGGCAAGGTAAGCAATCTCTGTAGCAGAGAGCTCATCATCAAATCCACCAACATCAACATCATCAACTAACTTAAGAGCCATTGATTTGGATTTGCTAGTTTTGGGTAGGTCCAACTCATAGGACTGAAGAGATCCTACAAATTCATCAACATGGATGAAGTCCACATCCTTGCTTTCAATGATGGCAGTTACCTTGGGTCTAAAGTCTTCAGTTAAAGATCTAAGAATCTTCCTAACAATTTTAGATTGATCATAAATTTCACCCAAGTTGTATGCAGAATTAACAATGCTATTAAGTTTAGCATAAAATTTATCAAAGCATTCATCATCAGACATCCTAATGCTCTCAAATTTAGATGTTAATTGCTGCAACTTATTAATTTTGATAGCCTTTGTGCCTTTATGCACAGTCTGGAGGATATTCCAAGCAGTGTGAGCAATCTTAACGTTTGAGATTCTCTTAAATTCCTCCATAGAAACAGCATTGAAAATAGCATTCATAGCTTTGCTATTGAAAGCGGCTGCTTCTTTCGGAGAAGTTTGCCATTCACTAACAGGAGTAGTGGGTTTCTCCCATCCGTACTCAGCGGAGTTCCAGACTCTCTCATCAATAGATTTTAGGAATGTTTTCATCCTTACTTTCCAATAAGCATAATTATTCCCATCAAAGTGAGAAGGAATAACTAGAGAGTGTCCGTGTTTTATGACAATAGGGGTCAAGGATTAGCTCAGAGATCAAAAAATCTACAACAAGAGAGCTACCAACTTTAATACCACTTGATTGTTTTTAGACCCCTTAAAACACAATCGGATTAACCTAGTTAACAAGCCAAGTTATTACTTAGTCCAAATTCCAGATCTAGGTTAACACAATCATATAATCATATCAATGTAAAGTGTGGAATATAAAGAACACAAAGATATAATCGCCCAGGAAAACCAAACCAGTAAAAAACCTGGGGAGGATTTAACCTAGCTATCCTCAAGGTAAACCTGAATCCACTATGAAAGAATCGAAATTTTACAATAGCAATTTAGACCACTAACATCCTATTGCTACTTCATGTAGAAAACTTACTGACACGATCACATGTAACCTCCAAGACCACGGACTCCTTCTTTCTTGGATTCTCCAACAAGTACAAGCACTCCTACTTGCGTATCTTCCATCTCTTTAGTGCTGCAAATGAATAATCATTAAGCTTTCAATGAAATCTCCTTTTTGATAATCCTAAGCATGTGTGAAGGCAACCACCTCTCAGATCTCACAAGAGATTCACACACAGAGCAAATAGAGCAACCTTAAAAACGTGGCCAAGGTTTCCCTTTTATACATACGGTAAAACATAAAACCCTATACGTTGTATGGGTTTGGGGTTGAGTTGGAAATTTTGCAAAAAAAAAACAATCTGCACTACTTTCAATCGATCGAGTCAGTCGGAATTGTACACTCAATTCTGTAGTAAACTCGATTCCAACTTTACATAAAAGACATACTTTAAGCAAGTCTAAAACAAGACTAACAACCTGTTTTAATCATGATTTACCAACAATACAAATTAGAGTTCTAATACATTAGTTCCTAAGTACATAGAACCTAACAATGACATAAGCCAATGTCCTCATCTCCACGTTGAAAGGGACGGTGTTCATTGACTTCTTCTTGAGAGAGCCACTAAGGAGCTCTGCCATTGGCTCAAAAGAGTCCAATTTGTCATCATATTGTACGAAGATTTGTTGAGATGACAGATGAACTTCTAAGAATTCTTGAATGGAATCCCTTGTGATAATGAATTCTTTTTGTCGCATCTAATGGTTGATGTGGTCTCCTTCAACAGTGGCATTAGAGAAGAATTCCCTTATGAGTTCAGCATATACATTGCCACTTGGATTCAGCAACTTTGTCCAAGTTCTCTACTTGAACACTTCAGGTATGGAAGTGTTTTCAAAGGTCTCCAATTGTACAACCCTTTCCATAATAATTATTGTTCTTTTGTAGCAATTATTATATGCCATGTCTGCCTCAATGGATCTGAAATTCTTTGAGTTCGTGCGTGGATGCTTTGAGGATTTCTTGGAAGCAGAGTGCTTAGTGAGAGATATCTGCACAATCATACACAAAGCAAAAAGGAACAAGTGCAAAAACACAAAATAGAAACACAAACTTGATTAGTGTCAAGTTAATCCATAAAAATTAGCACAAAGTCCTAAAAAGGAACAAAACAATGTCACATAAACATGGTATAAGAGCTAAAACATGTAACATCATTAAAATGCAAAAAAAAAAAAATGACAACTGTGCAAGTGTGTGCATCAAGTGTGCATGTGGTGTGCATATGTTATGCATGTGCAAGGCATGGCTAAACATAGTGGGCTCAAAGTGTGTAAAACACACAACCAACGATTAAAACATGATAAACAAGTTCAATCGTGGTAATTTCCAAAGTTTGGAACTCAAGGAGTCCAAAACAACACCAAAATGCCATTTTGGCATTTTATCAAACACTTGGTATGCACCTATAGAACTAACATGTGGGCAATGCATGAACATAAGTAAAACTTGCCTAAATACATGTTAAAATTGCCACAAGGGGCCAACAAAAACACAAACAAATCAAATGGGACAAAGCCCAATTAAGAAATTGAAAGAATTTGAACAAAATTTAAAGTTCCCAACCCTTTTTCAAAAATACCCAAATTCAAGTAAAACCTAGAAATTTTCTGCATAATCTAAGGAAATAAAGAAAAAGAATTGTATGAACATACCTTAGAGAAGTTTTTGAAATGATTGCACTTGAAAATTGTTGGGTTTTTAAGTGAAAATCAGTTTTGGGTTGGAAGGAGGCACGACAAAGGCAAAGTGAGGGAAATATGACATGTTTGAAAAATTGTCTACATCAGTCCTTTAAAACTGAAAAAGCATGTTTTTCGCGGATTAGCTTCTCGCGAAGTTACTTGTGAAAAATGCCTCTGAAGCACAAAACTTTTTGCAGGTAGACTTCACTCACGAAACAATCGCGAGATAGTTGTGAAAGTCTCTGTCTGAATTTTGTGTTTTCATGTTTTGCCTTAACCCATTTTTGCGGGAAAAGCTTAGTCACGAGCTTCTCATGAAAATGCCTCTAAAGAAGTTTTTGATGAAAAACATGAAAAATATAATTTGAACAAAAACTCAAAACATGAAAGCATAAAAACACTTTCAAAAACACATAAAATACTCAAAAATCTTTTTGGGTTTGATCAACAAGCAATTGAGTTACACATCACATTTGAACATGTACAACCACACAAATGAAATAAGCATTCATTGAACAAAAGTCTTGTGTGTTGTGTATAAGTATCAAATGTGAAATAGTCCTTAGACTAGAGTGAAGTTTCAATGATTAATTCAATCAAGTCATACACAACTGGTACTAAATCAAGTGGTCTATCTCAATTATATAAATAAGCATATATGACCTCCCACAAGAAAATGATTACTTTGAAGCTTTTCATTTGGCTTCATTACAAATCATAACATTCGATCCTTTTTGGACAATACATCTTATTTTGACATCGGTGCCTGAAATTTTTGATATTTCAATTTTGTGAGTAAGTCTTTGGCTTTTTGGGCACCATACATTACAAAACAAGTCACTTTCCTTATTTCCTAGTCAAATACTAGTATGTGCGACCACTTTTGCAGCTCATTATCTCTTTTCGAGTTTTGACATTTGTTGAGCTATAAAGCAAAAACATAAAAAGTGTGGGAAGATATATAGGCACAAGTCTATGCATGTATCAAAACCATCAAGACTATTAAACAATCATTCATGACAAGCTTGAAGATTGATTTACAATAGTCACACATAGATTTCAAGATTTTTCCCACAAAAATAAATGTGCATATATAACAAGCTAAGCTCGTAAATGTACTATGCCATTACTACGAAGGTACTAGGCCAAACTCACATGTGTTATACAGAACACAAGTGATCAACTTTTTTAGAGATTTTCCAATGGGTTTTTGAATTTTTCAACACACTCAAAAATAGAACATGTAAAGTAAGATCAACAAAAACAACAAGTACAAAACAAACTTGAAAAGAAACATGCCAAAATGTGAAACACCAGCAAACCACCAATCAAAGTCACATCATATGGGAAGAATTGATACATGGACATGGTCTAATGCTTATGCATGTGTACCTTTCTTCACCCACACGGCATATGCGTTTAAGGTGATATCCCTAGAGGATAGGGTACTAGAGCTATGATTCTCAAACCTTTGACTGAAGCTTGCCAAATAGGAAGTTATGGTATCTATTATCTTTATCACATCACCAAAGCCAGAATCAGCTTCTTGCCATTTTGGTTGCTTGGCGTTCCAATTCCCCTTTCCTTGTCCTCTTCGCCTTAGAGAATTTTCTTTCTTCAATGCATGAAGTTTATAACAGTTAGGTCTTGTGTGTCCTCGAACTCCACAATGGTGGTAGAAGTGTTGAACTTGAGGACCTCTTTGAGACTTTGGAAGAGACTTCCCTTTAGCCTTGGGTATGGCCACAAATGGATTTTCAGGCTTTGTTAAAACCTTTTGAGCAGTTCCATTTGACTTCTTCTCACTTTTATAGTCTCAACACTTGGAGTTGCTACCAATGGTTCTTTAGCTTTAACAAATTTCATCTCCTTGGATGCATTGGCATTTGAGTTGCTCTCTCCGGAATATCTTAATCCACTTTTGTCAGAAAAAGGCTTTTGATGTGCAATAACTTCGTCAAGTTTCTTTGAGGCAACACACTCCACTTTGGCATTAGCTTGAATCACTTAAAACTTAAGAAACTTGATCTTGGAGTAGGCCTCGGTTAGTTCTCCATTCAGTGCCTTAACTTCATACTTTGTTTCCTTGTACCTTATAAGTATGCTCTTGTAGTCTTGTTCAGCTTTCTTCATTTTTCTGATGGCTGCCTTAGCCACTCTAGCATACTCTCTGGTTTTCTTAAGAAGAGAATTATAAGATTCTTGCAATTCCTTGCTTTCTTCATCTTCATCATCAGATTCTTCCCTAATTCCCATAGACTCTACTTTGGTGTGCTCACCGAGTTCTTCCACTAAAAGGTGTTGGTTAAATCTGGTTTTGTATCTCATACAAAACACATTGCGGAAGCAATAAACAAAGATCTATTTCATTCATGATTGATAACTTGCATTATGTAAATTTCAGAATTAGCGTACCTTGTTGCGGTGAAATTCAAAAACAAAAGATTATAAGTCCTTGGGAACACTTTCAATCCTCACTCCAATTCCACTTTACACCCAAGAAGTGTGGTCTCTCAATCAATTTCCAAGGGAGAATAATTGAGTGGTTTCACTCGCACATACACACCACTTCACAATGGTGTCTCACTTTTTCTCTCTAATAAAAATTTTGTATGTCTCTCCCTTTATATATAACTGATTATCTAATTGGGCCGACCTATTGGGCCTTTCCAATTGGGCTTTAATGTGTGGCTTGGAGTGGGACCAAAAGGACTAATAAGACACTAGCTCCAATGGGCCTTGGGCTTTTCTGTCAACTCTTGACAAGTCCAAAGTTACCATTAATTATATTTAATACCACTATATAAATATAATTGCACTCTAGGCCTTATTAATAAATTATATCTCAAAACTTTATTATACATGCAACCCCTTCATAAAATATTCGTAGTAATTCAAAGTTATAAATATAGAATGTCACTTTGAAGATTACTACGTCTTAATCCTTGAGTACCCGGTTTAATCCTTTTAAGTTATTCACTATATATTTATGAAATCCAATTTCATAAATATATACTTTAGTAATTTCTTACCAAAGTGGTTAGGCCTAACTCTCTGAATAACTAAACCTATTAAACTTATCTCAAGGGAATATTTTAAATATCTGTTAAGAAACTATGAATTTCATCTTGAGAATATATGTTTCATCAACACGAAATATGGCTACCCAACATACTGAGGTTTTGACCATTACTTTAGATCTCACTCCTGATATATCAAAGCAACCTACACTTCATGATTAGGTCCATTATTCTCTCAGGATTAAGAGTTCATGCAAATATAAGTTGTGAAATTTATTTTTCAATTGACAGTCGTTAGGAGAATAATAAATCTCACAGCGGTCCAGTTCAATATGTCTTAAGTCTTAAAACATATTAACACATCAACTAGAAGTCTCAACTTCCATGATCAAGACAAATCATCTTAGTTGATATGTTATAGTCTTCGTAGATGAAATGCCCAATTTCATCACCGACTATGAACTAAAATTCTGAGTTTACAAAGAACTTGTGACTTATATCTTCTGTGACTAAATCACATAAATCACATACAATGCATCTCATGGACTAAATGATAATGTCCGAATATTCATGTTACTATTATTTTAGGTAATAATAAAACAACTTTATTAATTACAATATCAAGTCATACATCATGTCATACATAATGTCATTCATAATATCATACATAACATCATACAATAGGATTTAAGGGCACTAATCCCAACATATCTCCCACTTGCCCTAAAGACTATTGTGCACTAATCTAACTCCCATTCCCTCCAAATGCGACTTGAAGGTCCTTTGAGGCAAGGCTTTGGTAAAGGGATCTGCTAGATTATTTGCACTTTCAATCTTTGCTACCATCACATCTCCATGAGCAATAATATCTCTAATGATGTGGTACTTTCTCTCAATGTGCTTTCCTTTCTTGTGATTCCTTGGATCTTTTGATTGTGCAATTGCACCACTATTGTCGCAAAACAATGTGATGGGAACTTGTTCCATTCTCATTACACTAAGGTCAGAAAGGAATTTCTTGAGCCATACAGCTTCTTTTGCTGCTTCACAAGCAGCAACATATTTTGCTTCCATGGTGGAGTCTGCAATACAAGATTGTTTGACACTCCTCCATGTTATGGCCCTACCTCCTAAGGTGAATACACATCCTGACGTGGACTTTCTGAAATCTAGATCCGACTGAAAATCTGAATTTGTATAGCCAATGGGTATCAAATCCTCGCATCGATAAATAAGCATATAATCTCTCGTTCTCCGTAGATACTTGAGAATATGCTTTACAACTTGCCAATGTTTTGGTCCTGGATTTGATTGATATCGGCTGACCATGCCAACTGAATAACAAATATCTGGTTTAGTACAAAGAATGGCATACATGAGACTTCCTACTGCAGAAGCATAAGGAACTTGTCTCATCATATCTTTTTCCTCTTGAGTCTTAGGCCTTTGGTCATCAGACAGAGGAACTCCATATCTGAAAGGAAGTAATCACTTCTTGGAGTTTTGCATGCTAAACCGTTCTAGAACCTTATCTATATATCCAGCCTGTGATGAGCCTAACATCTTATTCTTACGATCTCGCCAAAGCTTGATCCCCAGAATAAAGTTAGCCTCACCCAAGTCCTTCATATCAAATTTGTTTGACAACCACACCTTTACCGATGACATTACCCCTACATCATTTTCAATGAGTAGAATGTCATCAATATAAAGCACTAGGAACATTACTACTTTATCTCGATGTCTTTTGTACACACATGGTTCATCAAGATTTTGTTCAAAACCAAATGACTTGATTGCTTGATCAAATCTGATGTTCCATAACCTAGATGCTTGTTTAAGTCCATAAATGGACCTTTTTAACTTGCATACCATATGCTCTTGGTTCTTTGCTATGAAACCTTCCGGTTGCAACATATAGATTTCTTCCTCAAGATTGCCATTAAGAAATGCAGTCTTGACATCCATTTGCCAAATCTCATAATCATAATGAGCAGCAATGGATAAGAGAATTCTGATAGATTTAAGCATGGCTACTGGCGAAAAAGTTTCATCATAGTCAATACCTTCTTTTTGTGTATACCCTTTCACCACTAGTCTTGCTTTAAAGGTTTCAACCTTTCCATGTACCCCTCTCTTCCTCTTGTAAACCCATTTGCAACCAACATGTTTAATGCCATTAGGGGCCTTTACAAGATCCCTAACTTGATTGGAATACATGGAATCTAATTCAGATTTCATAACTTTGATCCAATGATGTGCATCTATATCATTCATTGCCTCTTCATAAGTGTAGGGATTCGATTCAGCCTCTTTTGAGATAGCTTCATAAGTTTCTCCCAAACCTATGAATCTTATGGGAGGTCGAACAATTCTCCCACTACGACGAGGCACGTGTGTACTAGACATCTCATGAGTAGTATCTTGTGGTGTATCCAATACAACCACATTATCCCTACTTTCATCTATTGGTTGTTCAACTACAGGTTCATTCATTTCAGTCAATAAAACTTTATTTCTTGGATCAAAATTATTCATATAATCATCTTCCAAAAATTTTGCATGTGTGCTAACAAACACTTTATTATCTTTATGATTATAGAATAAATAACCCTTTGTTTCTTTTGAATACCCTAAAAACATGCATACTTCGGTTTTAGATTCCAACTTATCAGACTTCCTTTTCAACACATGTGCTGGACATCCCCAAATGTGGAGATATTTCATACTAGGCTTACGCCCACTCCACAATTCCTTAGGTGTGTTGGGAACAGATTTTGATGGAACTAAATTCAAAATATGCATTGCAGTTTTTAGTGCATATCCCCAAAAAGAAACTGGTAAAGTTGAGTAACTCATCATGGACCTAACCATTTCCAAAAGAGTCCTATTCCTTCTTTCTGCTACACCATTCTGTTGGGGAGTTCCAGGTGCAGTCAATTGGGATATAATCCCATTTTGAGTTAAGTAATCCTTGAAATCCCCAAGAAGGTATTCGCCACCA
>NW_027069598.1:840356-932672 GCF_002906115.3 Quercus suber | reverse complement strand
ACTGTCACTTTGAAGATTACTACGTCTTAATCCTTGAGTACCCGGTTTAATCCTTTTAAGTTATTCACTATATATTTATGAAATCCAATTTCATAAATATATACTTTAGTAATTTCTTACCAAAGTGGTTAGGCCTAACTCTCTGAATAACTAAACCTATTAAACTTATCTCAAGGGAATATTTTAAATCTCTGTTAAGAGACTATGAATTCCATCTTGAGAATATATGTTCCATCAACACGAAATATGGCTACTCAACATACTGAGGTTTTGACCATTACTTTAGATCTCACTCCTGATATATCAAAGTAACCTACACTTCATGATTAGGTCCATTATTCTCTCAGGATTAAGAGTTCATGCAAATATAAGTTGTGAAATTTATTTTTCAATTGATAGTCGTTAGGAGAATAATAAATCTCACAGCGGTCCAGTTCAATATGTCTTAACTCTTAAAACATATTAACACATCAACTAGAAGTCTCAACTCCCATGATCAAGACAAATCATCTTAGTTGATATGTTATAGTCTTCGTAGATGAAATGCCCAATTTCATCACCGACTATGAACTAAAATTCTGAGTTTACAAAAAACTTGTGACTTATATCTTCTGTGACTAAATCACATAAATCACATACAATGCATCTCATGGACTAAATGATAATGTCGAATATTCATGTTACTATTATTTTAGGTAATAATAAAATAACTTTATTAATTACAATATCAAGTCATACATCATGTCATACATAATGTCATTCATAATATCATACATAACATCATACAATAGGATTTAAGGGCACTAATCCCAACAAAAGGCTCAAATCTTCTGATGAGTCCATAGGTGCAATGACCATAAATGCAGAGTAATTTCCTTCTCCATCACAGCTTTCTTCTAAGTTAGAGTTTGAACCATCTGAGTCACTGAAGGTAGTTGCGAAGACTTTACCCTTTGCCTTCAAATAGGTGGGGCATTCTTTCTTCACATGCCCATGCCCTTTACACTCAAAGCATGTGACCATTTCAAACAGTGAGGAATCTCTTGAATCCTTCTTCTTGAAGTCTTTCATTAACCTTCTTCCAATCTCTCATTAACCTTCTTGAGAGCAAGAGATTTGCTCTTCCTTTGAGATGGTAGAAATAGCTCATAGCTATGAAGAGAACCAATGAGTTCTTGAATTTTAATCTCATTAAGGTCTTTGCTCTCTTCGATGGTAGTAAGTTTTGCACGGAAGCTCTCCGGCAATGATCATAGAATCTTCCTCACAATCTTGGAGTCCTCCATCTTTTCTCCCAAGTTGAATTTCTCAATCACCACTTCATTTAGCTTCCCCTAAAAAGAGTCGAATGACTCGTCTTCACTCATCTTCAACTCCTCGAAGCATGTGGTAAGCATTTGCAACTTTTTGTCCTTCACCTTTTTGGTGCCTTCATAGGTCGTCTCCAAGATACATGAAAGATCTTGTGAAATTTGTTAGGAGAAGCACCATAGAAAATAGCATTTAAAGCCTTGCTACTAGCATTAGCTGCTGCAAGAGCTGCCTTATCTTATGAGGATTTGGCTTCCTCTGGCCTAGTCCATCTTATCTCGACAGTGTCCTAAACACTATCATCAATAGAACATAGGAATGCCCTCGTACGGACTTTCCAAAAAGCTAAATTACTCCCATCAAAGTATGGAGGAGCATTAAGCGATTGAGATCAATCCATCTCAAACAAGGTCTAGGATCACACTTAGGTAATGAAACCTCAACAAGTGTACCCACTTTAATACCAATTGAAAGCTCGAATTTATGTGAAAACACAAGAGCTGTTTAGACCTCTAAATTAAAATTACGGCTCGGTTGATTTTACTCTAACTTAAACTAAGTACAGAATAGAGTAAATGCAAACGGATAAACAAAATAACTACTATAAGCCATATTCATCAAATCACAACGGTAAAATGAAAGTTAAAAGAGTAGGGAAGAAGACTGTAAACAAAAGATAACACACCGATGTGTTATCAAAGAGGATGATAGGTCACAAATTGAATGACCTCTTGTGATTAAACCAATTAATTTATTAGCCAAGTTATTAATTAATCAATTTATCATGCAAACGCGTGGAAGCACAAACAAATCACTAAAAACTAAATATGTAGCAGAAATTAAAAGATACGATGATTTGTTTACGAATGGGAAAAACCCTTGCGGCAAAAACCCCATCGGGTGATTTTTAGGTCACCACTCCTGAAACTCTACTATTATCAAATCAAGCAGTTACAAGTAAAGGAATCCCAAGTACCTTAGCAACCTACAGTTGAACCCTTACCCCAATACCCAATTAAACTTAATCTGTAGTGACAGTTCCCGTTTTGATGCATAGCTCCTAAGTACGTGACTAACCAATGCGCGGATCCCAATACGCAACTTCAAATACCAACGTAGAAGGAGAGGTTAGCTGCAAAGTTCTTCAGTTCATCCTACACAATGAAGATCAGGAAGATGCTTGGTCACAAAACCCTTTGGTGCAAATACACAGCAACTTCTTCAGAGAAGATGAATTAGGTCAAGAATTTCGTCTTTGATCACAAATTGCTTAAATAGAGTTTGCTCAATGTTTGTATAACTTGTGTACAGTTTGACGACTCTTAAAACAATCCTTTTATATGTTTAGGGTTAGAAGAAAAGAAGGCCCAAAAGCATATTCATGGATCCCAAGAAATCAGATTAGAAAATTTGATTTTATAAATCTTAACAGATAGCAGGTGTCGAGAAGCTATCAAGCAGGTGTCAAGCTTTAATGATTTTGCACTTCAACTTGTTTTTCTTAGATAGACTTGATGACTTCAACACTTGATCTTGAAACCTTATTTCTTGAAGTATTAAAAACCCCTAGAACTACCCAATTCCAAGTAGAGTGAGTTTTGTCAAAGGATTAGCCAATTTACATAAATAAGTGACATATGTTCTTAACAAGTGAAAACACATATGTCCTAACAATCTCCCTATTTGGCAATCAATGACAAAACCACAACAAACAAATGAACATATGAAAGAAGTCATAAATCACTCAACTCATACTCACTTGTTGAATACAATAAAATCTATCCTAATACAAACTCTTGAAAAACTTTGCAAGAAGAGAGTTTATGGCAAGTAGAATTTGACAACCTATATTTCTGAAATACTTTAAACAAAACTCATCAAGGCATCTTGTGTGAAATAGAAATAATAGATTGCATACAAGTATAATGAACATGTGTATAAAGATAGAGAAGAAACAACACATGAAGAGAGAGGTGAAAGAAATATACATCCACATATAGAGAGAAACATACATCCACGTATGTAAAACTGGTCACAAGACCTCATATACAAGATCAATGTATCTATAAAGAATAGAAAAGAAAAGATACATCAAAACTTCACTACATCTCTCAAATATCAACACTCCCCCTATCAGTCAACACTCCCCCTATCAAAAAAGTCCTATACTAACTCTCCCCCTAAGATGACTACTCTTATAACCCAAAACTACTCCCCCTTTTTGTCACGAGTGACAAAGGGTAGAGTGTCATGTAGACATCTTATCAGTAGAGCTAGCATCTCCATCATCATTATCCGAAGCGTCATCGTCATCGTCATTGTCATCACCATCATCATTATCATCCTCAGAGTCAGAAGCTGCTAGAGGAGGTGGTGAAGGAGTAGCCTCAGGAGCAAAACTACCCATAGTCGCCTGCCGTTGTGCAATATGACCAACATGAACATTCACCTGATACAACTCAGAGGAGAGTGTATCGAGGCAAGCATCCATGCGCTGCAGTTGCGCCATGATGTCTCCGAGAGATACATTGCCTATAGAGGAAGAAAGAGCAGATGTAGATGCAGCAGATCTGGATGGAGCTGAACAGGAGGGAGAAGTGGAATCCATCTGTCTCGACCTAAACTGAGCCTCACTACATTTTACAGTAGTGGCATCTATGGCACAAATGTGTGTGAAGTGGTCGGACACAAGAAAATGGATAGAAAAATGGTGTAAGATCCTTGTGATAGCAGAAGGAAAGATGAGCTTATCACGGGACGCCGAATCTAAATGAACATCTATGATAGAAAGGATGAAATGAGAAGGAAAATCTATAGTAAGATGCTCAAGAAAATCGAGCACGAGGCTCTGTGATGGAGTTGTAGTGAGAGAGTGGATGGAGTTGTAGTGAGAGAGTGGATGGAGTAGAAAAGTTATCACCATGTTTAAGAATCTAGGACCTTTAGCAAAAGGTCTACATGATGTATATTGATGCTCACCCCAATCAGCTGGGCACGCACAAAAAGTAGAAATGAGCTTATCTTTGGACATGGTCCTTAGACGCTCACAAGAAGGATAGTTAGGAAACTCTATCCTAGGATTCCCAAGCACATCTGCAACTAGCTGCGGTGTGACAGGGATGCGTATACCTCGAACATGAGTGAAAAAGAGAGGTACTAAATGATCAATCACGAGCATGTTGGAGTAAAACTCCTGAATGAGAGGACAAGTGATTGAGACGCCACATAGTGACTCCCATCCTCTACTGTGAATGACAGAGGGAAGGTCAATGTCGGCGAAGTCCGCCAAAATGACTTGGCGTTCCGAATGAACACCTCGTCTAGAAAAGTTCTTCGAAAATGTCTTGTGGGCATCACCATCACGGAACTGAAGATTTAGAGGAGAAGAATCAGAAGATGAAGAAGCTCCAGATTGCAGAAGGTTCCAAGTCAGAGTGGATTTACGCTTAGGTGCCATAGACACTACTAATGTAAACAAAATGAGAAAGAGATAGAGAATGAGACAATCAGAAAAGTCCCAAAACAGTTCATATATATCAAATATATTGAACAATGAGTACGTATGCATGGGGAATGCATGAACATGTGACATGCAAATTAAAAAGCATCATGGGCTCAGCCCAATCCAATCCTACCAGTACACAAATAGAAAACACACATCTAAATGCATGAAAATACCATTCTAATACACATGAAATGCAATGTATGACATTTTGAACACATTTAAGTGAAAACCCAACCCAAAATTTCAAAGAAAACTCATTAATTTTGAAAAACCCAAAACTTTTCAAAAACCCCAAAACCTAAGATTCAAAACATGAAATGCATGAAAAAGGAAGGAAAAAGAGATCTTACCAAGTGATTTGAAGCAAGGAATGGCAGAAAATCATGTGGGTTGGAGATTTTGGTGAGAAAAAGAGGTTGGGGAGATGAACAGCCGCGGATAGGTCGAGAGAGATCGAGAAAATGAATTGTAGATCGCGACAGAAACTTATATAGGAGCTTCAGTAATTCTCGACAGCTTAGGTGTCGAGAGGTGTCAAGACAGCTATCGAGGTAGGTGTTAAGAAAATGAACGTCGATAGCTACAGGTGTTGAGAAGGTATCGAGGAATAAACACCAAAACCAAGAACAGAAGCTCGATCAATCAACAAGATATCGAGGAGACAGGAACTTTCTCGATCGATCCATCAGATGTCGAAGAGGTGTCGAGATTGCGATAAGAAAAAGGCTTGAGAAACTCGACAGATAACAAGGTATCGAAGAGGTGTCGAGGAGGTGTCGAGCCAGCTTTTAAAAACAGTTTTTCGAGAAGAGAAAAACACAGATATGAATGCAATCCAACATGTACCTCAACCATTGATCCAATTAACATATAAGCTCTCAAAAACATCTCTCAACAAAAATTTTAAGCACATGGATCCTCTCAAACACACACACACACACATTAAATAGGTCTAACCAATTTTACTTTTTAAAAATAAGTCAAGACAGTTTAGTGAGCATACATTAACACATGTAAAACCTTTGTAATGGTCAAATCACATTGTACCTACACATGTATCAAAAGTAGCAAAGAATATTGCGTGTTGTGTGTGAATAAACATCGCAATATTGCATATGTGTATACATGTTATGATGATCTAAGATATGAAAAAATAACTTTAACTCACACACAATCATAACTGTTTGATGGGGACTATCACCTTCGAGGTACATCCTATAACTCCCACATCTCCTAGAATACACGCTTGCAACCATATTTAAAGCATTTTTTTTTATCTTTTTGCTTTTTATTTTTCTTTGCATATTTTCTTTTATTTATGCATATCATGCGTGGGCATAAAAAGAGAGAAAAGAAATATCCAAGATGTTAAACATTTGACATCACACTTTTGCTATGCCGAAGCATACGAATGTCTTTGACATTGCACTTTTGCTATGCCGAAGCATAGAGGTGTCATATTATGATTGGCGGGCAACAGTGGTGAGATGGTTATTTATGCCTTTCTCTTAGGATTTTCTAGTCCTACTTGTCAAAAAGAGTGATATGAGTATTAAGTTCAAGAGATAATTTAATCTTACTCATCACAAACAAGAGCCACAAAACTCACTTGCTTAGTTGTGCATAGAGATGCTCATCTAAGTTACAAGAGATATAAAGTTTAGAAAACTCTGTTTCATTGGCCATCCAAGGTACACAAGTACCAAAGTACACAAAACACACACTGTTTTTGTATTTTTCTAATATTTTCAATTTTATTTTATTTTATATCAAAAAAAAAAAAACAAAACTGAAAGTAAACACACAAAAACATGTTAAACAAAGCAAAGCATAAAACTAGACCGACTCAACAAAAATGCAAAACACACAAGCAATGTAACAAACAAGAAAAACAAGAAGAGAGAAGAAAGTGATGAAATCACTTAGAGTCCTTTTTCTTCCACACCTTGGAAGAACATTTCCTTTGATTAAACCCTTGAACCGGTGGTGAGGGGGAAGAATTAAAACCGTTCAAGTTCGAAAGGAATATAAGGGCTTTAAGAAGATTACCAAGAGGAGCAAGAGAGGATTGAAATTGATTCTGGCTTCCAGACGTGATCATGTCATTGCTCTGTTGAATGGCTAGCCACTTATAGCAATTTGTATGACTGGCAGCTTCACAATGATGACAAAGATGCTGCTTCTTTTGTTTAGGCTTTTGAGAGTTAGCTTTATTAGCCCTAGGATTTTTAACATCTTTCTTATCCTGTTTAAGGGGTGCTCCTAAGATAGATTTACCATTGTCTAAATTCTCATTAGCTAATTCAGTTTTATCATCAGTGTTCTCAATATCAGTGTTATTAGCAGGAGAAACAAAAATAGTAGCACTAGTAGAAGCAATATGAGAGGAAGAAAGACCATACCCTAAACCTGTTCGATTCGAAGCAGATTTCTGGATGCTGAGCATCTCATCAAACTTTACACTTGAAACAGCTACACTTCAAGCTTCTTGGTCTTCTCAGCCAAGAAATTGTTCTCAAACCTCAGTGCTCCAATAGTTTGATTCACCTCATCAAACTTTGTGGACAACTCTTTACGATCAAGTTCCACATCACTGAGCTTCTTGGTGGCCAGCCTATACAATTTCTCATGCTTCTCAAAGAGCTTGTAAAGCTTTTCATAGGCTGAATGAATATCATCTTGATCATCCATCTTCTCGAATTTGGACCCCACCAGTTCTTCTTCTTCGTCCATTTCTTCAACAATCCCTTCAATAGGATTGACTGTGGCAGTGAAGGCATTTAAGATTTCGTCATCCTTATTGTCAGAATTATCTTCGAGCTCAGTGTCACTCAAGGTTGCAGCAAGTGCCTTACTTTTCCCAATGCTCTTGAGATATATCGGGCATTCATGCTTCATGTGACCGAATCCATGACATCCAAAAAACTTTGGTCCTGCAGAAACAGTGTACTGACCGCCTTCCTTAGCATCCTTTTTCCCTCTATCTTACACCTTAGACTGGAAAGAACTGGATTGTCTGCGGTCCTTATCGAAGCTCTTCCCATTGGCATTCTTCATAAACTTCTTGAACTGTCTTGTAATGTAGGACTTCATCTTGGAATCTTCATCATCGGAAGACTCATCTGTATCACTGCGCTTTGCCTTCAAGGCCATGCTCTTGCCTTTACCCGTTTTGCCAATCCTAGATAATCCTATCTCGTAGGTCTGCAAGTTTCCAACCAGCTCAGTTAAAGGAATCTTGTTAATGTCCTTTGATACCTCTATAGCAGTAATCTTCGCATGGAATCTCTTGGGTAGAGATCTGAGCGCCTTCCTTACAATCTTGGGTTCAAGGATGGTTTCTCCAAGATTGAAGGCTAAGTTTATTATGTCCTTGAGCTTGGCATAGAACTCATCAAATGACTCATCCTTCTCCATCTTTATTTCTTCAAAACTTGTAGTGAGCCTTTGAAGCTTTGAATCCTTGACAGCCTTTGTACCCTCATAGGTTGTCTGGAGGATGGTCCATGCTTCCTTTGCAGTTTCAGTAGAGGATATCTTCTTGAACTCCTCATTGGTGACTGCGCTAAATAGGACATTCAACGCTCTGTTGTTGAAGTTTGCCACCTTGATCTTGGCATCATCCCAATCGGCCGGCTCTTCTTTTGGCTTGGTCCAGCCAATCTCTATAGCTTGCCACACCTTCTCATCTAAAAACTGCAAGAAAGCTCTCATGTGTACTTTCCAGTATGCATAGTTAGTGCCATCAAATAAAGGAGGTATAATTAATGACTGTCCTCTATCTATAACAAATAGGGGTCAATAGATCAACACAGCAAAGATTAAACCTAATCAGAGTGTGTCTGCTCTGATACCACTTGATAGGTCACAAACTGAATGACCCCTTGTGATTAAACCAATTAATTTATTAGCCAAGTTATTAATTAATCAATTTATCATGCAACGCGTGGAAGCACAAACAAATCACCAAAAACTAAATATGCAACGGAAATTAAAACACACGGTAATTTGTTTATGAATGGGGAAAACCCTTGTGGCAAAAACCCCACCGAGTGATTTTCAGGTCACCACTCTCGAAACTCCACTATTATCAAATCAAGCGGTTACAAGTAAAGGAATCCCAAGTACCTTACCAACCTACAGTTGAACTCTTACCCCAATACCCAATTGGACTTAATCTGTAGTGACAGTTCCCCCTTTTGATACACGACTCCTAATTACGTGACTAACCAATGTGCGGATCCCAGTATGCGACTTTAAACACCAACTTAGAAGGAGAGGTTGGCTGTAAAGTTCTTCAGTTCATCCTACACGATGAAGATCAGGAAGATGCTTGGTCACAAAACTTTTTGGTGCAAATACACAGCAACTTCTTCAAAGAAGATGAACTAGGTCAAGAACTTCGTCTTTGATCACAAATTGCTTAAACAGAGTTTGTTCAATGCTTGTGCAACTTGTGTACAGTTTAACGGCTCTTAAAACAATCCTTTTATATGTTTAGGGTTAGGAGAAAAGAAGGTCCAAAAGCATATTCACGGATCCCAAGAAATCAGATCAGAAAATTTGATTTTATAAATCTTGACAGATAGCAGGTATCGAGGAGCTATCGGGTAGGTGTCGAGCTTTAATGTTTTGCACTTCAACTTATTTTTCTTAGACAGACTTGATGACTTCAACACTTGATCTTGAAACCTTATTTCTTGAAGTATTAAAAACACCTAGAACTACCCAATTACAAGTAGAGTGCGTTTTGTCAAAGGATATGTCAATTTACATAAATAAGTGACATATGTTCTTAACAAGTGAAAACACATATGTCCTAACAAAGGAAATTGAAGAACTTGGCGAGAAACCTCTCCATCGCCCTTCAAGCGGTAAATCGATCCACTAGAGATAAGTTGGAGTACACGAATAACAAAAGACCCTCCAAGCCTAGTCTACCCCATGTATTCGAGCCCTCTAAGCTCTTGCTACTAACTGACTTAACGAAGCCTTGACTTTTCTAGCTCTTTAGATCACGCAATTTAACCCGATTGCATCCACCAAACCAATGGCTTCTTCCGATGCTTCCCAACAGCACTAAAACCTCACTTTACGCTCAGGATGGGTGTGGTAAGTATTTGGGCTATCAACAAGTCAAGGATTTGGAAATGGAGAGGTAGGATTTGAGGAAAACCACAATGGATTGTGTAGAGAATTATGGGTATGACAAACTCTCACTCTCAAGGGTAATGGCTAGGGTTTTCTCTCTGAAAAGCACTCCTCTTAATATGTGGGTAATGTGGGTATATATAGTGCGGGTAGAGACTTGGTGTATCGGATATGACAAATTGGCAAAACAAAATGTTTCACGGGTATCTCACGGGAATACCTTACCTGTGAGACACTAGCGAAAACCAGCTGTCACCATCTGTTATAACTCTTCGCATTCCAGTCATGTGTTGAGCACATGCTTCACTTTGCGGGAAGGCTTCTCACGAGCTACCAACAAAAACTTCTTTGGTCTTCAATTTGCCTTGAGTCTTCACACTCTCTCTAACACACAACCCTTACAATGAAATCCCACATAAAATACATGGTACAAAAGATTGAATAAAATTACAATCAAATTTGGCACGGAATTAAAGCCAACACAAATTAGTTGTAAATCACAACTTTACAAAAGTCATCAAATCCTTTGTAATAATGTCTATTTACAAGGCTTCTATCTCATTCCTTAATGGACATGGAATACCCCACTATTTCTTCATTAATATATATATATATATATATTTTTTTTCCCCTTCCATATCAAGGAGAAGCCTTGTTTTTGTGTTGTTTAGGGGTCTTTGGGATCTTGGATTTCTTCAAGATTGACATTTATGGAAAGGTTTAGATGTTTAGTTTACATAGATCTAACATTATGCAATTTGGAGCTATGGTTGTTGAAATATTGGGCTTGAAAGGGAGGTGACATAGTGCAGAAATTTGTGTACCACTTTTCTTGGAAAATTAATTCCTCTTAATCTGTAAGGGATATCGTCTAGAATTTTCTTTGTAAAGTATCTAATCCATCATACTTCAATGTGGTCTATGCCATTTGCTCTCATTTTTGCTGGATTTGAATAGTTTATTGTTAGAAAACACTCCAAAAACAACTCTTTTATTTGAAAAATAATGAAATAGTATTTTTAATAAGGATTTTGATGTTTTATTGATATTTCATCCATTTCAACTCCGCTTTTTGCCTATGAACTATTGTTTTTGAAAGGAATTTTATGATCGTTAAATATACAAAAGTTTATTTGGATCAAACAGTCAAAGTTTTGGGTCAACTCTTTGACTAGTCCCTCTTAGGGTTAGTCAACATTGGTTAAACTTACCCAAAAATGGCAAGTTTGAGATTTTGAACTCTTAGATGATTTATCCAACATCCAATTGGGATAAATAGACTTTTTCCATATAAGTCAATATTTTATTCCATTTAAACACTCAAATTTTGCTTTTTAGGGCTTACATCGGAATTTTGACACACTAATCGAGGCTAAACAAAATATAGTATCAACAATATGGTATGTCGGTTTATGAGGTTTGAACTAAGTGATTACATAAACAAAGATCTCTTTCATGATTTCATTAACAAATGAAGTTTAATATCTGACCCATCATGAAACAGGTTCCCCCTAAATCAAATGCCAAAAATCCAAAAATTTTAATAAAATTTATTTTATAGAGTATGATATAGCTCATTGTGGATTACATATTGTTCTTTCAACATGTGACTTAAGATAATATTTGTATTATCTAATTTTTGAGAGCTTTCAATGTGTGGATTGTATTTAATTTAATTTATTATTATTTTATTAATAAACATATGTATTGCATAGGCATACTTATATTTATTCTTGTTTATTATAAAAACTAGAATGTAACTCATGCAAACGCATGGATGCATTCAAAATTAAACATAATTTTAATTATAAAAATATAAATAATTACTGAAATTATTAAAAAAAATAGCATGTAACATATGCATACGTATGGATACATTTAAAATTAAACACAATTTTTATCATAAAAATATAAATAATTTGTCAAATTATTTTTTTAAAATGTAAACGTGATTAGTCACATATTAAAATTTTTACCTAAATTTAATACTACTTGTTGACGCCTCACAGCTTTCGTCGACCACCTATTGCGATGACGCTCGCACACCTTTTGTGTATCTCAGTGCGAGAACATGGAGGTGTGTTGTACCTCAGGTGTGTAACTGGAATCTAAGTCGATTTTAAGGAGATTACCAAGGGTAAGTGAAGTTGCCACCAATCATTGGGTTCTTTCTAAGGTGTGATTGGTCACCTGAATCTATTTGATTTTATTATCGATCCTAGGTTAAGTTAAATGTCGTTTTTCCTAATCTAATATGGATGGGAAAAAAATCTTGATTCTTGAGTTTGGAAGGTGTTAGGCACCCCACAACGCCTGTCCGAAGACAGTCCTTTGTTTTGGTAAAATCATAATTTTTAGATATTGGCAATTGAAAACAAGCTATTGGCATTAGCTTTAGGGGCTTTAAATGTGTTGGGCTTTAAGGTTTGGTTTCGGAATGGGTGTGGTCTCGATTGATGCTTTTCAAATGTGTTTGAATTTGCTACCAAATTTCCATGGAGAAAATCCAGCAGCATTTCACCTTATTTTCGTGGTGGAAATCTAGTAGTGCTTCGCCTCAGATGCGTCATAGCACATTGAACACTATTCTCACCAAGCTTTTCGACGTGAGAATATGTAAATGGGGATGCCCTATTTTTACGGAGAAAATTTGGCAGAGTTTCGCAGTTGGTGTGCTATGGCGCACCAGCAGGGTTTTGCGTCTGTGTATGTGGCGTGTATCAACATGCTTACACCATGACGAGGCGAAGCCCTCCAAAGTGTTCAACATGTTGGCACATACATGAGGAAACCAATGTCACTTGGTGACATGGATCAAGGCAATCACACTATGATGATCATGCACATAATATAGCATGAATATGCACCTACGACAATCGCCTTGAGCACATACCCATACTACATGGTCAAGAGCTCTCATGACTAGAGAAGGTCTCTCACATAGCCACAAGAGTCCATCATACAAAGTGCACAATCACCCACACACACAAGTTGATATATATATATATATATACACGTGCATCATGCACAATGCTATCACACAAAGTAGTAAAGTAAATCAGACATTGCCATACTCGGGGAACGCGACCTAAGCAGGGAGCAGGAAAATAAGGGGGTACATGGAGGGGACCCTAGTACATGCTCTAGAGAAGAGGCCTTAAAGAGAGGGAAATAGGAAACTTCTCAGCAGGGGCTAGGTCTCCTAATCTACTGATCATTGCCCTTTGTGGGCTTGCATCCTTTTGCTTAATTCCTTACCCTTTTTGCTCACGCCTACGAGATCACGCCCTTGCTCCATATGTGTACATGCAAAGACAAAAGAAACAAGCTAGCAGACAAGCAAAGAAACAAATGGCAGGAAAAGCATGCTAAAGACAAGCTAGGAAACAATACCAAACGAGGGCAAACAAACATGCTAAGCATATGAAAGGGCAAACAAGCATGTTATCAAACAAAAGGGGGTGCCCTAGGGACAAATGTAGGTTTGGATCAAGTGTCCATAGTTCCATTGGATAGGAGTATGAACAACACCTGACTTATGCATGAACATGTAGGCAAGCGTGCAAAGATGCAAAGAAGCAAAGAAAGCTAAACGGGTGGCGCAAAGCAAGCAAGGCAAGCATATCAACATTGCACAGAGCAGAGAAAGGTGTATAGCAAGCACACCAACACCACAGAAGTGTATCTCACAAGTGGTCACATCCAAACAAACCCTAGGAGGGACGGACGTAACCACACAAGCACAAGCCCATGGATGGCACAAAGCATGGCAAAGCCTAGATCTAGAGAGGCTAACATGGAGATAAAGCATAGAAGCAAGCAAACAAACATGGATATGCAAGGAAATGATCCAAACCTTTTAATATAGGCCTAGGTATGTGAATATAGGCCTAGATCACAAGATCTAGATCTACACCCCACCGGAAGGGCCAAAAAGCAAGAAAGAGATATCAAAGGACCAAAAGGGCTAAAGTATCAAATGGCATAACAACCAACATAGATCTAGGCACACAAGCATGGCATAGAGCACATAAACATATAGATCTAAACATATAGACATAGATCTAAGCACTAACAAGTAGATTTAAGCGAAAACATGGCAAAGAACACATAGGCATGTAGATCTAAACATAAACATGGCAAGGAGCCTAAAAACATATGGATCTATGCACAAGCATGAAAATTAGAGATATCCTAACCCAAGAAGGCTAGGCCAACAATATCAAAGTGGTAAATCATGGCAAAAAGCAAGTAGACATGCTAGGAAAGCTGTAAAACATGCTAGGAAGCTAAAACATGCTAGGAAAAGCAAATAAAGCATTTTATTAAGCAAAAAGAGCAAGAAAAAGAAATAAAGAGAAAGGGGTGTGAATTGTAGCTAAATAGCTACATCCACACCCCTAAACCTCAAATCAAAGGTATGGAACCAAGGAGAGGAAGATTGGGTGCAAGAACACTACCTTGAAGATTGTAGAGAAAATGTGAGAATCTAAGTTGTTCTAAGGTGTTTTGTTGCATTTTGATGTGTTTGGGAGAGAAATTAGAGAGAAAAAAGAGAGAGAATCTGCCTAAAACTACCCAAAAAATATTTTTTTAGGGGTGTAAAATGAGGGTTTTGGAGGCTTTTATAGCGAAAAAGTAACCCTTTAGCTGCCGGCGCACCTTGTAGGGTCACCGGCCACCTTGCTGACATCAGCAATTTTGGCCTTATCCCAGTTCGACTTTGGATGCCTATTTGAAGGCCTTACTGGACTTGGATTGAGTTGAACTTGGTGTCTCTAGAAAGCTTTGGATGTCCAGTTTTCAGAACACTAAAGAAATTGAAAATCCAACGGTTGGAGCAAAAGTTATGACCTCGGGGAGTATTCTGACATGCTTTATATGGTTTTATGGATATCTCAACATTTTTAACTCTAATTTCGACCCATGAGTAGTCGTTGAAAAGGGAATTTGATAATCTTCACAATGGAATTGGTCCCAACCTGTTCTGACGGTCAAATCAAAATTAGGGTTTCTGGTGCCCTCGAGAATTAACCTTGGGTCAAACTTGGTTAAAGTTGACAAAATTCACCGAGTAGCCTAGGTTTGATGTAGAAACGTGAAAAATTTTAGTTTAGGATGATTTTGATCGACTTTGACTTTCGGTCAACCCAGGGTTGACTAGGGGCATTTTGGTCAATTTGACCTGAAATGGCCCTTTGGGTGCTCCGTGCTCGAACAGGTTGCGCCACGTTGATTCAGATGTTTGCGTGACCCCATTGAGAAAAGATAATATTTTTGGAATTTTTGAGGTCTGGCAAGCAAATCTAAGGTGGACAAAAAATGGTGTCTACAGCTGCCCCTTCTTTATCTAACATCTCTAATGCAATGAGAGGTGTCAGATAAAGAATGTGATTCCGCATTTTGTTGCCCCAAAATTGCGTGCGAAAATTGGTTTTACTTGACACAGTTAAGCTGCTACAACTGATTTGGAAAAAATTTCTCTGACTTGGTCCTCAGAATTGTTACAATTAGTGCCCTTAAATCCTATTGTTTGATGTTATGTATAATATTAAGTGTGACATTGTGTATGACATTATGTATGACTTAATATTGTGATTGATAAAGTTGTTTTATTATTATCTAAAATAATGGTAACATGAATATTTGAACATTATCATATAGTCCATGAGATGCATAGTATGTGATTTATATGAAAAGTCACAAAAGATATAAATCACAAGTTCTTTGTAAACTTAGAATTATAGTTCATAGTCGGTGATGAAATTGGGTATTTCATCTGCGAAGGCTATAACATATCAACTATGATGATTTGTCTTAATCATGGAAGTGGAGACTTCTAGTTGATATGTGGATATGTTTTAAGAGTTAAGACATATTGAACTAGACCGCTGTGAGATTTATTATTCTCCTAAAAGCTGTCAAATGAATAACAAATCTCACGACTTATATTTGCTGAACTCATAATCCTGAGAGAATAGTGGACCTGATCATGAGGTGTAGGTTGCTTTGTTATATTAGGAGTGAGATCTAAAGTAACAGTCAAAACCTCAGTATGTTAGGCAGCCACATTTAGTGTTGATGGAACATATATTCTCAAGATGGAATTCATAGTCTCTTAACGGAGATACAAAATATTCCCTTGAGATAAGTTTAATGGGTTTATTATTCAGAGAGTTAGGCCTAACCACTTTAGTAAGAAATTACTAAAGTATATATTTATGAAATTGGATTTCATAAATATATGATGAATAACTTAAAATGATTAAACCGGGTACTCAAGGATTAAGATGTAGTAATCTACAAAGTGGCAGTCTATATTTATGACTTTGTATTACTACAAATATTTTATGAAAGGGTTGTTTATACAATAAAGTTTTGGGATATAATTTACAGATAAAGACTAGAGTGCACCTATATTTATATAATGGTATTAAATATAGTTAATGGTAACTTTGAACTTGTCAAGAGTTGACAGAAAAGCTCAAGGTCCATTGAAGCTAGTGTCTTATTGGTCCCTTCTGATCCCATTTCAAGCCACATATTAGAGCGCAATTGGAAGGGCCTAAAAGGCTAGCCCAATTAGATAATCAGTTATTAAGAGAGAAACATACAGAATTTTGGAACTAACACATTACATGAAAATGGTGTATGTGAGTGTTGGACACTCTAATTCTCTCTTGAATAAATTCATATAACTAATTGAGAGACCACACATCTTGGGTGTTAGTGGAATTGGAGTGAAGATTAAAAGTATTCCTAAGTGCTTACAATCTTTGTTTTGAAATTCACCACACCAATGTACACTCTCTTGTTCTTGTATTTTGAAATTTACATACTATATGGTATCAATTGCAAATAAAGTAGATCTGTTAATTTTCCGTTGTGTACATTCATTTTTCCATCAAATGGTATCAAAGCCAGGTTTTCAATTTCGAATTGTATAACATGTTTTGTGAATTTTGGAATTAAAGGTTATAGTTTCATGTTGTTAGAAGATTACACATTTAATTTTCTACATGGTTGTTGAAACTATGATTTGATAAAAACTGATATTGGTGTTATGATGTTGTTTAAATTTGAATTTAAGTATGTTAAATTGATCTTTAAGGCTATAGCATCAATGAAATTCAGTTTTGATATCATTCTTTGACTATCATGTTCATATGTTAGTTGTTTGTTCAAGAAAAACCGTAGAAAACTGCCTTAGAAAATTTCTAGAAATTCGAGTTTCACAAGTTTAGACCGATCAAAAATAACTTTCGATCGATCAAGTGAAACAGTGATCAGACTTTTTAAATAGATTGATTTTCAATTGCTAGTCGATCAATTGAATTTGTTTTTCGATCGATCGAGAGACAATCGAGTATCGATCGAACAAGTCAGGTGGTCAAGTTTGAATTTTTTAATTTTTTCGACCGATCGAGGGGAACATTCGATCGATCGAAAGAAAGAATATCAAAAATTTTTTTTTCCTAAGTGTTTTCACATGTATAAAGTGCAAGGCTATGTGTAATTAGATTATGCATGTTTCAAAATTAAAAACCTTTATTTTAAAACATCTAGTGGGAGAGAGATACAAAGGTTGTATCTCACGGCCTCCATTGTCAGTTTATAGTAGTGTGATTAAGCACCTCGCCTTGGCGTATATGCCTTGCTCCCTTCGGAGGGTGTCTAATTCATGGTACTACAGGTTAAACTTCTTAATGATTGATGAAGTGTGTTTTTACATTGAGAACGACCACGTTTCCGTGGAGTTACTTGGTGATTCACATTGATTCTAGGCAATGGTGTACACTAGACTAAGTGTAATGTTAACCTCCCTTCGGAGCTATGTCATTATTACTTAGAGGCTGAAGGAAAAGTGGAAAATTATTTTTGTTTGGTAAGAGTTACCATGATAGCATTAATAATAAGAATAATTCTTGCCTGATCATAGTAATTGGTATGACCTCGCTTTCGAGGAATATTAATTGCGAGATTGGGTTGTCGTTGCATATATTATATTATGGTTTTATTAAGGTTCCATACTATATGTTTATATGCTAAATTGATAATGTCCAGTTTACTTATCATATTCATGTTTATTGCTTTTATATTTGAACATGGCATCATTTAGCCCACATGTAACTATTCTTAATCAAAACAAACTGACTGAATCCAACTATGTTGACTGGAAAAGAAATTTGGACATTGTTCTTACTGCTGAAGAGCACAAATATGTGCTTACTAAACCATGTCCAAACTTTCCTTCATTAGATGCTCCTTCTAAGGAAAAAAAACGATATGATCGTTGGAAAAAACCTAATGAGATGGCCAAGTGCTACATCCTAACATCTATTTCAAATATTCTACAGCATCAAATGCAGGATGTAGAACTAGCTTCAAACATCATGCTAAGTCTGAAAGAGATGTTTGGTGAGCAAGGTCATTCTGCAAGGCAAGAGACCATGAGGCAAATTTATAATACTAAAATGGCTGAAGGCAGTTCAGTAAAGGAGCATTATCTTACAATGATCTCTAATCCGAATACATTGGAAGTTTTAGGTGTCAATATTGATGGAGAATCCCAAGTGAATATGATACTCCAGTCACTACCAAAATCATCCAAGGAATTCAAACTTAACTATAATATGAACAGAAAATTTTATATTTTGTCTGAATTAATGAATGAATTGGTAGCGGCAGAAGGCATTCTTGGTACTTCCAATGTTGAAGCTAATGTTGGTGAAGCTTCAACTTCTCAACCTAAGTCGAAAGGCAAGGGTAAAAAGAAGAAGAATGACTTCACCAAACAAGATGGTAAACAAATTGGCTTAGGGGTTGCTGACAAAGGAAAGAAAGCCAAAGAAAAGTGTTTCCATTGTGGTGAGAAAGGACATTGGAAGAGAAATTTTCCAATATTCAAGGCTGCCAAGAATAAAGGTATGAAAAATATATTCCTTTTTGAAATATGTTTGGTACAAAATCCCACGAATTCCTGGTGTATGGATTTAGGCTGTACTAATCATATCTGCAATTCCTTGCAGGGGTTCCAGGAGACCAGAAAGCTTAAAGAAGGGGAATTAATTCTTACTTTGGCTGATGGGAGCAGGATTCCAGTTGTAACTGTTGGTGTTTATAATTTAGGGTAAAATATCATTTTCGTCCCTAAACTATCACAAAAGTTCGTTTTTCATCCCTAAACTTTCAAAAGTTCTATTTTCGTCCCTAAACTATCACAAAAGTTCATTTTTCGTCCTTAAACTTTCAAAAGTTCTATTTTCGTCCCTAAATTTTCAAAAGTTCTGACGGAGTGCTGACGTGGCTTGACAAAGTGCTGATGTGGGAAGGACGAAAATCAATACGTTTGGAAAAGTTTAGGGACGAAAATAGAACTTTTGAAAGTTTAGGGACGAAAAACAAACTTTTGTGATAGTTTAGGGACGAAAATAGAACTTTTGAAAGTTTAGGGATGAAAAACGAACTTTTGTGATAGTTTAGGGACGAAAATGATATTTTACCCTATAATTTATGTTTTGAATCTAGAGTTCTAATATTGGAAGACTATTTGTATGTACCTAATGTTCGTAGGAATTTAATTTTTGCTACTTACTTAGGTAAACATGGATATTGTGTTATTCTAAAAGATAATGTTGTAATAAAGAAGGATAAAGGATTTATCTATTCTGGCAATATTGTGGATGATCTTTATATTTTAACTCCTGATAAGAATGAATTATATAATTCTGAATTAGATAATAACTCTCATGTGAAATCATTAAAGAGAAAGTTTCATTCTACTAGTGATGCATATCTTTGGCACTTGCGTTTGGGTCATATTAATTCAAATAAGATTCAAAGACTGGTCAAAGATGGACTCTTAAAGCCCATGGACTTTGATGAATTTCCAGTTTGTGAATCTTGTTTGGAAGGTAAAATGACCAAATGACCTTTTAATGCAAAAGGTAGAAAAACCCAAGATTTGCTAGAGTTAGTGCATTCTGATGTATGTGGTCCTATGTCAACCCAAGCAAAAGGAGGTTATGAGTATTTCATCACTTTTACCAATGATTACTCAAGATATGATTATGTGTACCTAATGAAACGGAAGTCTGAAGCCTTTGAAAAGTTTAAAGAGTTTAGGGCTGAAGCTGAGAATCAATTAGGTAAACGCATAAAAGCCATTCGATCTGATCATAGTGGTGAATACCTTCTTGGGGATTTCAAGGATTACTTAACTCAAAATGAGATTGTATCCCAATTAGCTGTACCTGGAACTCCCCAACAGAATGGTGTAGCAGAAATAAGGAATATGATTCTTTTAAAAATGGTTAGGTCCATGATGAGTTACTCAACTTTACCAATTTCTTTTTGGGGTTATGCCTTAAATACAACAATACATCTTTTGAATTTAGTTCCATCAAAATCTGTTCCCAAAACTCCCATGGAATTGTAGAGTGGGCGTAAGCCTAGTATGAAATATCTCCACATTTGGGGTTGTCCTGCACATGTGTTAAAAGGGAAGCTTGATAAACTGGAACCAAAATCAGAAGTGTGTTTACTTGTAGGTTATCCAAAAGAAACTAGGGGTTATTTATTCTATAGTCGTAAAGATAACAAAGTTTTTGTTAGTACAAATGCTAAATTCTTGGAAAATGACTATATGAATAATTTTACTTTTAGAAGTAGAGCTGTGTTGGCTGAAATGAATGAACCTGTACAATCAATGGATGAAACTAGGGATAATGTGGTTGTATTAGATACACCACAAGATACTACTCATGACATGTCTAGTACACAGGTGCCTTGTTGTAGTGGGAGAATTGTTCGGTCTTTTATAAGATTCATAGGTTTAGGAGAAACTTATGAAGAGGCAAGGAATGATATAGATACACATCATTGGATCCAAGCTATGAAATTTGAATTAGATTCCATGTATTCTAATCAAGTTTGGGATCTTGTAAAGGCACCTAACGGCATTAAACACGTTGGTCGCAAATGGGTTTACAAGAGAAAGAGAGGGATAGATGGAAAGGTTGAAACCTTTAAAGTAAGGCTAGTGGCGAAAGGGTATATACAAAAAGAAAGTATTGATTATGATAAAACCTTTTCTCTAGTAGCAATGCTTAAATCTATCACAATTCTCTTACCCATTGCTGATCATTTTGATTATGAGATTTGGCAAATGGATGTCAAGACTGCATTTCTTAATGGCAATCTTGAAGAGGAAATCTATATGATGCAACCGGAAGGTTTCATAGCAAAGAACCAAGAGCATATGGTATGCAAGTTGAAAAGATCCATTTATGGACTTAAGCAAGCATCTAGGTTATGGAACATCAGATTTGATCAAGCAATCAAGTCATTTGGTTTTGAACAAAATCTTGCTGAACCATGTGTGTACAAAAGACATTGAGATAAAGTAGTAATGTTCCTAGTACTTTATGTTGATGATATTCTACTCATTGGAAATGATGTAGGGGTAATGTCATCAGTAGATGTTTGGTTGTCAAGCCAATTTGATATGAAGGACTTGGGTGAGGCTAATTTTATTCTAGGGATTAAGCTTTGGCGAGATCACAAGAATAAAATGTTAGGCTTATCACAAGCTGGATATATAGATAAGGTTCTAGAACGGTTTAGCATGCAAAGCTCCAAGAAAGGATTACTTCCTTTTAGACATGGAGTTCCTCTGTCTGATGACCAAAGGCCTAAGACTCAAAAGGAAGAAGATATGATGAGACAAGTACCTTATGCTTCTACAGTAGGAAGTCTCATGTATGCCATGCTTTGTACTAGACTAGATATCTGCTATTCAGTTGGCATGGTTAGCCGATATTAATCAAATCTAGGACCAAAACATTGGCAATCTGTAAAGCATATTCTCAAGTATCTACGGAGAACAAAAAATTATATGCCTGTTTACCGAAGTGAGGATTTGATACCTATTGGCTATACAGATTCAGACTTTCAATCGGATCTAGATTTTAAAAAATCCACTTCAGGATTTGTTTTCACCTTGGGAGGTGGAGCCATAAGTTGGAGGAGTGTTAAGCAATCTTGTATTGCGGACTCCACCATGGAAGCTGAGTACGTTGCTACTTATAAGGCAGCAAAGGAAGCTGTATGGCTCAAAAAATTCCTTTCTGACCTTGGTGTAATGAGAATGGAGCAAGTTCCAATCACATTGTTTTGTGACAATAGTGGAGTAGTTGCACAATCTAAAGATCCAAGGAATCACAAGAAAGGAAAGCACATTGAGAGGAAGTACCATATCATTCAAAGATATTGTTGCTCGTAGAGATGTGATGGCAGTAAAGATTGAAAGTGCAAATAATCTAGCAGATCCATTTACTAAAACCTTGCCTAAAAGGACTTTCGAGTCACATTTAGAGGGAATGGGAGTTAGATTAGTGCATAATAGTCTTTAGGGCAAGTGGGAGATTGTTAGGATTAATGCCCTTAAATCCTATTATATGATGTTATGTATGATATTAAGTGTGACATTGTGTATGACATTATGTATGACTTAATATTGTGATTGATAAAGTTGTTTTATTATTATCTAAAATAATGGTAACATGAATATTTGGACATTATCATATAGTCCATGAGATGCAGTATGTGATTTATGTGAAAAGTCACAGAAGATATAAATCACAAGTTCTTTGTAAACTCAGAATTATAGTTCGTAGTCGGTGATGAAATTGAGCATTTCATCTGCGAAGACTATAACATATCAACTACGATGATTTGTCTTAATCATGGAAGTGGACACTTCTAGTTGATATGTTTTAAGAGTTAAGACATATTAAACTTAACCACTATAAAATTTATTATTCTCCTAAAGACTATCAAATGAATAACAAATCTCACGACTTATATTTGCATGAACTCATAATCTTAAGAGAATAATGGATCTAATCATGAGGTGTAGGCTGCTTTGATATATCAGGAGTGAGATCTAAAGTAACGGTCAAAACCTCAGTATGTTGGACAACCACATTTAGTGTTGATGGAACATATATTCTCAAGATGAAATTCATAGTCTCTTAATGGAGATACTAAATATTCCCTTGAGATAAGTTTAATGGGTCTGTTATTCAGAGAGTTAGGCTTAACCACTTTAGAAAGAAATTACTAAAGTATATATTTATGAAATTAGATTTCATAAATATATGATGAATAACTTAAAAGGATTAAACCGGGTACTTAAGGATTAAGATGTAGTAATCTACAAAGTGGCAGTCTACATTTATGACTTTGTATTATTACGAATATTTTATGAAGGGGTTGCATGTATAATAAAGTCTTGGGATATAATTTATAGATAAAGCCTAGAGTGCAACTATATTTATATAGTGGTATTAAATATAGTTAATGGTAATTTTGGACTTGTCAAGAGTTGATAAAAAAGCCCAAGACCCATTGGAGCTAGTGTCTTATTGGTCACTTTTGGTCCCACTTCAAGCCACATACTAGAGCCCAATTGGAAATGCCCAAATGGCTAGCCCAATTAGATAATCAGTTATTAGGAGAGAAACATATGGAATTTTGGAACTAACATATTACATGAAAATGGTGTATGTGAGTGTTGGACACTCTCTAATTCTCTCTTTAACAAATTCATATAACTGATTGAGAGACCACACATCTTAGGTGTTAGTGGAATTGGAGTGAAGATTAAAAGTATTCCCATGTGCATACAATCTTTGTTTTGAAATTCATTACACCAAGGTACACTCTTTTGTTCTTGTATTCTAAAATTTACATAGTGCATGTTATTAATTGCAAATGAAGTAGATCCGTTAATTTTTCACTGCGTACATGCTTTTTTCCATCAAGAACTGGGCAAGAAACTTTGGTTTTTTTTTTTTGGTCAAGGGTCAATCGTTCGACGTTGACCAGGTCAACGTTGACTATAGCCCTTGTAGGTGCGCTGGGCAGGCCTAGCGGCCCTTCAAGGTGTGCCGGGTAGCCCTATCCGTACAAAGCCCTATAAATGGGCCCTAAATCCTTATTTTGACCATTCTGACTTCATTTCTCTGAAATCTCACTTCTGAAAAGTTCTCTGGAGCAAGTCGCAGTCCAGTGGGTCCAACTTTCAGCTTTAGTCTGCAACTTCAACCTTCATTTCTGCACTTGAGGTCGGTGTTTATTTCCTCTTCCTTTTTTATTTTCTGCAAGTATGCTAGTAGCAGAGCAAGTAGGAAAGCATGCTAGCACTTATTTTACTTTTGGTTTTTTTTTTTTTTAATCATTTATGCCATGATGATGTTGGAAAAATATTTCTATTCACATGTTTAAGTAGCATAGGAAAATTTGCATATGTTGGATGTTATGAAAACACATAAAACACTAACAAAACTAAAAGAAAAGCTAGGTAGATATGAGAAACTATGCATGATAAGGATGAAATTTTTTTGAGAGGATTGAGAATGTGGGAACAATTGCAATTTTGAAATGAGAGTAGGATTAAACGAGCATGGCTGAATTAAATCTTGAGAGGTCTCTTGGAAATCTTGACATTTTGAGATAAAGGAGATAGGATTAAACGAGCATGGTTGAATCAAACCCTAAAGGAGAGGTATTTTGGAAATCTTGATATCTTGAGATAAAAAGAGATAGGATTAAAGGAGCATGGTCGAATTAAACCCTAAAGGAGAGGTATTTTGAGAATCTTAACATTTTGAGATAAAGATATAGGATTAGATGTGCATAATCAAATTAAATCCTGTGTGAGATTAAATGAGCATGGCTGAATCAAACCTCAAAAAGATGGATAGGATTAAACGAGCATGACCGAATCAAACCCTGTGTGAGATTAAACGAGCATGGCTGAATCAAACCTCGAAAAGATGGATAGGATTAAACAAGCATGGCCGAATCAAACCCTGTGTAAGATTAAATGAGCATGGACGAATCAAACCTTGAGAAGATGGATAGGATTAAACAAGTGTGGCCAAATCAAACCCTATGTGAGATTAAACGAGCATGGCTGAATCAAACCTCAAACATATGGATAGGATTAAATGAGCATGGCCGAATCAAACCTTGTGTGAGATTAAACGAGCATGGTCGAATCAAACTTCGAAAAGATGGATAGGATTAAATGAGCATGGCCGAATCAAACCTCCAAAAGATGGATAGGATAACGAGCATGACCGAACCAAACCTTATGTGAGATTAAACAAGCATGGCCGAATCAAACCTCGAAAAGATGGACAAGATTAAATGAATGTGGCTAAATCAAACCTTGTGTGAGATTAAACAAGCATGGCCAAATCAAACCTCGAAAAGAAGAATAAGATTAAATGAGCATGGTCGAATCAAGCCCTAAGAGAGATGCATTTTGAAAACCTTGATATTTTAAGATAAAAAGAGGTAGGATTAAACGGGCATGACCAAATCAAATCCTGAGAGAGAGAGGTATTTTGAAAACCTTGACGTTTGATTGTCTTAACCCTATTAAAGGAATACCTAACATTGTCATCTAACTCACACACACATTAATCATGCATCTAACAACCAACATGACATCAAACATCCCTAACCATACGTCAATCATGCTCACAAACAAAGCCTACCATACATCTAATCATATCACTTCATTAAAGACCCTAGCATTCATCTAATCATGGCATCTCCTAACATGCATCTGGCATGCTTCATAGTATATCACATCATAGCATACCTTAACATACATCTCATCACATCATTCTAGCATTCATCTAGCATGGCATCATATCATACTCAAGACAGCAACATGTATCATTAAAGATCAAAAAGAGGAACAAAGCTAAACCAAAGCATGTCATCATCCAAGGCATCAAGATCACAATTTTCATCAAAACCAAGCAAGATAATGCATGAACATTACAAATGCATGACTTACCCTTCACTTAATTCATAAACATTATCAAATGCATGATCATATCAAATGCATGTTCATGTGATCAAAACAATAAAAAACAAGATAAACCCTAATTCTAACATATGATAACAAACCAAACAATTAAACATGTGAAACATAGGCATTAGAAGCATAAAAACATGAAAAAGGAAGCTAAACAAATAAACATGTGAAAGCAAAAGCAAAACAATTGAAAAAAACAAAAACAAAAACAAAAAAAAAAAAGTTAGGGTTTTTGGGTAGCGGCTTATGCATGCAAGAACAAGCCTGCGTATGCATAATCAAGCCTGCATACGTAGGCAAGATTATGCGTACACAAGTTCTTACCCAGAAACCTTAAAAACACAAAAATAGGGCAGAACCTCAAAACGGGAAATCTGACAACCTAACATGCATTTTAAACATAAAAAAACATAAATCTAGACTGGAGAAGCATATCAAACCTGTTATAACAAAAAACAAGACAAATAGAAGAATTAAAAGTAGAAACTAAAAGGAAAAGGAAAGGAAAGGTTTAAAACTAATACCCCAAAGAAAAGCTCTTCAAGATTGATTTTTGACCGTTCCCCTCTGTCAAATCTATTCACAATTTAATTAAAAAGTAATTAGTAAAGATTAAACTTAGAGATCAAGGCCAAAAAATGACCTAATCAAAAGAAAATTGACTTGAAGGTGTTTTGTGAAAAACTCCCTTGTGATTCACTATTTCTAGTGAATATTAGTGTTTTCCCATGGGATTTTTGTGTCTTTTGAAATTATACTATGTAAGGCTCTTTATAGTGTGAAAAAAGGGGTTTGGAACAATCCCCAGACGATGTGGGATTCGTTCCAAACCTCAACATAAATGCAGAAACTTGCCTTGTATAGTTTTCTGGAAATCTTTATGCGTGCGCAAGATCAAGCTTACGTATGTATGTAGAAAGCCGTGTACACAAGCTGATTCACTTGTACGCATAGCGAGGGTTTCCTTTGGCCTTATTTTTCAAAAATTGATTTATTTTCTCATTAAAAATTATATTTTTCATTTTAAACACTTCTCAAGTAAATTTAAACTTCTAATTGGGCCCTAAACCAACCTTGGAGTCTTAAAATTCAGCATCATTGGGGAGTCGTAAGGGGTATAAAATGTGGTGTTCATAGATGCCCCTCTTTTGATATATGAGCTTCATAAACGAGATCAAATGAATAAGAGACAAAACATTTTGTTTTGACATACGGCTCGGGCACAGCCCATGCACACGACAAACATCATGTATACATGGGGCAGGGTGTAACTCTGAAGAGTTGCGTGGGATTTCATATGTCTAAATTCCCACCTTTGTTGCTCGAGAAATGAGCAATGACAGATTCGCTATCCCAAAACCTATTTTGCCAATTGCCAGCAAAGAGCAAAAGGCGAGTGACTCACTATCCTAGAGTCACTAAAAGAAAAAAACAAAGGTGCTCTTTTGAGCTCAAACAATCAAATAAAAGTGCTTTTACGAGCTCAAAAAAACAAACAAGGGGCACTTTTAAGAGCTTAAAAGAATACATATCTGTGGTGTCCATCTGGGGCTCTTGCCTTAAACTTCTCAGAATGGTACTTGTCTTCTATCTCCATCTCTACTTGTTCTAGTGAGGCTTTATCCTCGAGTTAACCTTGGTCTCTACCTCTATCTCTACCTCTTTTACCAAGCCTGCATGTTCTATTCCCATAGGATATGTTTGTGAAATTTGTATGGTGTGCCTGCATGTTTAACTCTCGAAGGATATGTGCACAACTTTGACTTGTATAGGATCAGTGCCTACATATTCAATTCTCGAAGGATATGTGCACCACTCTGACTTGTATAAGATCTGTGACTGCATATTCAATTCTAGTAGGATATGTGCACAAGGTCTATATTCTAACTTTCTAACTTGTATGAGATCTATACTTGCATGTTCAATTCCTGGAGGATATGCGCACAAGATCTGCATTCTGACTTTCTAACTTCTATGGGGTTTTGTGCCTGCATGTTCAATTGCCATAGGATATGTGCATGAATTCTGTGTTACATGGGTTGGTGCCTGCATATTCAATTACCGAAGGATATGTGCACCATTTTGACTTGTACAAGATCTATGCCTGCGTAATCAATTCCCGTAGGATATGTGCACAAGATCTGCATTCTGAATTTCTTAACTGTTTTTGAAAGATCCATTAGGGATGTTGGAGAGCTCATTAGGGAGTATGATTTTGTTGAAAAGTGCTTTGGGTGATGATTCTGAGTTACCACTAAGTCTTTATGGTGTATGGCTCACTAAGGAAGAGGTAACTTACTGGGGATTTTCTAATGGTGTCTTGTTCACCGAGGAACTTCCCTCCACTAGGGAAATGATTATCTTCGTCTTGCTCATAAATCACTGGGGATTAATGTTAACTTTATTGAATAATAGATGTCTAGCCTAGTACATAGCATGGCATACATGAGACTTCCCACTGCTGAAGCACAGGGAATTTGCCTCGTCATAATTTCCTCTTCAAAAGTCTTAGGCCTTTGGTCATCAAACAGAGGAACTTTATGCTTGAAAGAAAGTAATCCTTTCTTGGAGTTTTGATTGCTAAACCTTGCTAGAATCTTATCTATATATCCAACTTGAGATAAGCCTAACATCCTATTCTTTTGATCTCGCCAAAGCTTGATCCTTAGGATATAGCTTGCTTCACCCAAGTCCATCATATCAAATTGGCTTGACAATCAAATCTTGACTGATGACATTACCCTTATATCGTTCCCAATGAGTAGGATGTCATTAACATAAAGCACTAGGAAAATTACTACTTTATCTTGATGTCTCTTGTATACACATGGTTCGTTAAGATTTTGTTGAATACCAAATGATTTGATTGCTTGATCAAATCTGATGTTCCATGACCTAGATACTTACTTAAGTCCATAAATGGACCTTTCCAACTTGCATAACATATGCTTTTGGTTCTTAGCTATGAATACTTTTGGTTGCGTCATATAAATTTTTTCTTCAAGATTACCATTTAGAAAAGCAGTCTTGACATCCAATTGTCAAATATTATAATCAAAATGAGCAGTAATGAATAAGAGAATTCTAATTGATTTAAGCATGGCTACTGGTGAAAAAGTTTCCTCATAATCAATACATTCTTTTTGTATATACCTTTTTGCCATTAGTCTTGCCTTAAAGGTTTCAACCTTTCCATCTACCCCACTCTTCCTCTTATAGACCCATTTGCAACCTTGATTAGAATACATAGAATCCAATTCATATTTCATAGCTTTGACCCATTGATGTGCATCTATATCTTTCATTGCCTTTTCATAAGTGTAAGGACCAGATTTAGGCCCTTCTGAGATAGCTTCAAAAGTTTCTCCCAAAAGTGTAAATCTTATAGGTGGCCTAATATTCCTCCCACTATGATGAGGCTCCAATGTACTAGTCATCTCATGAGTAGTGTCTTGTGGTGTATCTGATACAACCACCTCATTCCTAGTTTCATCCATTGATTGCTTAATTACAGGTTCATTCATTTCAGTTAAGACAACTCTACTTTTAGGTGTAAAATTATTCACATAGTCACTCTCCAAAAAATTGGCATTGGTATTAATACACAATTTGTTATCATTATTACTATAGAATAAACCTCCCATAGTTCCTTTTGGATACCCTACAAGGAAAACCACTTTTGTTTTAGATTGCAACTTGTCAGACTTTCCTTTCAACACAAGTGCTAGACAACCCCAAATATGGAGATGTCTTATACTAGGCTTAAAATCATTTTTGGAAAATATTTTTGAGTTTTGAAAATAGTTTACTTGGATATAGTGAAAGCAATTTTCAAAAAGAAAGTCCTGGAGGCTAATGCCAATTTCAATATTTTTTAAGCCAATGTCCAAAGATTAGGATCATATCAAAAGCTCTAAAGGCTAAACTCTCTAAATGTCACCAGTGGAATCACCAATTTGTCAATGCCTTGCAGCTTTTGTGGACCACCCATCGTAGCAATGCTCGCGTGCCTTCTGTGTATCTTGGTGGGAGAATATGGAGGTGTGTCGCACCTCGGGTGTGTGACTGGAATCTGAGTCAATTTTAAGGATATTACCAAGGGTTAGTGAAGTCGCCACTAATCATTGGGTTTTTTTTCTAAGGTGTGATTGGTCACCTGACTCTATTTGATTTTATTATCGATCTTAGGTTAAGAAAAATGTCGTTTTCCTAATCTAATATGGATGGGCTAAAAATCATGATTCTTGAGTTTGGAAGTCTAGTTACATGTGGGGAAAGTGTTAGGCACCCTACAACGCTTGTCCGAAGACAGTCCTTAGTTTTGGTAAAATCATAATTTTTAGACATTGACAATTGAAAACAAGCTATTGGCATTAGCTTTCAAGGATTTAAATGTATTGGGCTTTGAGGTTTGGTTTCGGAATGGTTGTGGTCCAGATTAATGCATTCCAAGTGTGTTTAAAGTCGCTACCAAATTTCCATGACGAAAATCAGGCAGCATTTTGCCTTATTTTCATGATAGAAATCCAGCAGTGCTTCACCTCAGATGCGTCATAGCACGCCAAATGTTATTCTCACCAAGCTTTTCGACATGAGAATGCGGCAATGGGGATGCTCCATTTTCACGAAAAAAATTCAACAGAGTTTCGTGTTTGGTGCCTAATGGCGCACTAGCAGGGTTTCGCGTCTGTGTATGTCGTGCATATCGACATGCTCACAACATGACGAGACAAAGCCCTCCAATGTGTTAAACATGTTGGTACATTTTGCATACATGGAGAAACCAATGTCACTTGGTGACATGGATCAAGTCAATCACACCACGATGATCTTGCACATAATATAGCATGAATATGCACCTATGGCAATCGCTTTGAGCACATACCCATAATACAAGGTCAAGAGATCTCACCACTAGAGAGAGTCACTCACATAGCCACGAGAGTCCATCATACAAAGTGCACAATCTCCCAAACACACACAAGTAGATATATATATATATATATACGTGCATTATGCACAATGCTATCACATAGAGCAAGAAAGTAAATCAGACATTGCCAATGTTCCAAAGGTATGGCCCAGCAAGGTATAGGAAATGTAAAATAGACATTGCCATACCCAGGGAATGCTACCCAAGCAAGGAGCAAGAAAATAAAAGGGGGAACATGGACGGGGACCCTAGTACATGCTCTAGAGAAGAGGCTTTAAAGGGAGGGAAAGAGGGAACCACTTAGGAGGGGCTAGGCCTCCTAATCTACTGATCATTGCCCTTTGTGGGCTTGCATCCTTTTGTTTGCTTCCTTGCCCTTTCTTCTCGCACCTAGGAGGTCACGCCCTTGATCCAAGTATACTCACTCCATGCGTGTACATGCAAAGACAAAAGAAACAAGCTAGCAGACAAGCAAAGAAACAAATGGAAGGAAAAGCATGCTAAAGACAAGCTAGGAAAAGACGCCAGATGGGGGCAAACAAACATGCTAATTATATGAAAAGGAAAACAAGCATGTTATCAAACAAAATGGGGTGTCCTAGGAGGACAAATGTAAGTCTAGATCAAGTGTCCATAGTTCCATTGGACTAGAGAATGGTGCAAAGATGCAAAGCAAAGAAAGCCAAGGTAGCGCAAAGTAAGCAAGGCAAGCACATCAACATCGCACGGAGTGGAGAAAGGTGTATAGCGAGCACATCAACATGACGGAGGTGTATCTTACAAGTGGTTACATCCAAACAAACCCTAGGAGGGACAAATGTAACCACACAAGCACAAGCCCATAGATGGCACAAGCATGGCAAAGCCTAGATCTGGAGAGGCTAACATAGAGATAAAGCTTAGAAGCAAGCAAGCAAACATGGTTATGCAAGGAAATGATCTAAACCCTTTAATATAGGCTTAGGTGTGCAAATGTAGGCATAGACCACAGGGTCTAGATCTACACCCCATTGAAAGGGCTAAAAAGCAAGAAAGAGAGATATCAAAGGATAAAAAGGGCTAAATTAGCACATGGCATAGCAACCAACATAGATCTAGGCACACAAGCATGTCACGAAGCACATAAACACATATATCTAAACATATAGACATAGATCTAAGCACTAACAAGTAAATCTAAGTAGAAACATGGCAAAGAACACATAAGCATGTAGATCTAAGCATAAACATGGCAAAGAACACATAGGCATGTAAATCTAAGCATAAACATGGCAAAGAACACATAGGCATGTAAATCTAAGCATAAACATGGCAAGGAGCCTAAAAACATGTAGATCTAAGAACAAACATTAAAAGTGGACATATCCTAGCCCAAGAAGGCTAGGCCAACAACATGAAAGTGGTAAATCATGGCAAAAAGCAAGTAGACATGCTAGGAAAGCTATAAAATATTCTAGGAAGCTAAAACATATTAGGAAAAGCAAATAAAGCATTTTATTAAGCAAAAAGAGCAAGAAAAAGCAATAAAGAGAAAGGGGTGTGGATTGTAGCTAAAAAACTACATCCACACCCCTAAACCTCAAATCCAAGGTATGGAATCAAGGAGAGGAATATTGGATTCAAGAACACTACCTTGAAGATTGTAGAGAAAAGGTGAGAATATAAGGTGTTCTAAGGTGTTTTGATGTGTTTGGGAGAGAAATTAAAGAGAGAAGATAGAGAGAATCTGCCCAAAACTTCCCTGAAAATTATTGTTTTTTGCAAAATGAGGGGTCTGGAGGCTTTTATAGTGAAAAAGTGCTACTTCAGCAGTCGGCGCACCTTGTAGGGCCGCCAGCCACCTTGATGACATTAGCAATTCTAACCTTATCTCGATTCAACTTTGGATGCATATTTAAAGGCCTTCCTAACCTCGGATTGAATCTTGGTGTCCCTAGAAAACTCTAGATTTCTAGTTTTTAGAACACTAAAGAAATTGAAAAGCCAACATTTAGAGCAAAAGTTATGGTCTCGGGAAGTGTGCTAGCGTGCTTTTTACAGTTTTCTAGATATTTTAGTCGTTTTAACTCCGATTTCGACCCATGAATAGTCGTTGGAAAGGGAATTTAATAATCTTTGCAATGGCACTAATCCCAACCTATTTTGACAATCGGATCAAAATTAGGATTTCTAGTACCCTCGGGAGTTAACATTGGGTCAAACTTGGTTAAAGTTGACGAAAATCACCGAGTAGCTCGCGTTTGATGTAGAAACATGAAAAATGTTGTTTTGGGATGATTTTGACCAACTTTTACTTTCGGTCAACCTAGGGTTGACTAGGGGTTTTTGGTATTTTTGACTTGAAATGGCACTTCGGGTGCTCTAATGCCCGATCGGGTTGTGCCACGTTAATCTAGATGTTTCTGCAGCCCCATGGAGAAAAGATAATATTTTTTGGAATTTTCAATGTCCAACATGCAAATCGAGGGCGGACAAAATACGGTGTCTACACTACTTATGATAATTTTTTTTTCTAATTTTTAATAAGATAGAACTTATGGTGATTTTAGTTATATGGTAATTTTTATTGAGTATATGTGATTGGTTTTTTTTTTCATATAAATTATATAGTTCATTAATACTAGATTTTTAGTATTTTGCACTCATTAACTCACTTGGCGTAAAGATTAAAAAACTTAAGTGGATATATGGCACAAACTTAAATGGATAACTAGTCGTTAACTTGTGCGATGTGCGAGCTAATTGAAAAGCTATATATATAACCAAACTTAGTCACGAAGCCATGTTAGAGGGTGGGATAATAAATTATTTTAAATATATATATATATATATATATATAATTATTTTAAAGTTTTCAAAATTTAGTCTATGAAGATAAGAGTTGGCCCCCCCAAATATTTATGGGATAATAAATTATTTTAAATATATATATATATATATATATATAATTATTTTAAAGTTTTCAAAATTTAGTCTATGAAGATAAGAGTTGGCCCCCCCAAATATTTGAATTGGTCCAATGATGCTCTTAAAAGAATAATTGGTCTAATAGTTATAGAGACATAACTCTATTTTTTGCAATTCTATTTTTTATTGTAAAATGCACTTTTATATCTGTTAAATATTTGATAAAATTTGACACCAAACATGTTTGAATCAATCTTTTTCAACCTGTTATGTGGTGATTAACAAGTCGTTAACTCATTAAGAAAATCTTGTCACTAAAACTACACATGAAATGTCTCTTTAGTTGCCATATAATAGGTTAAAGGAAGATAACTTCAAATATGTTCAGAGCCTAACTTGTTCCTCCAAGTTTTGGATCATTCATGTTTTTGAAAATTTCATTCGTTCAATTGAAATTTTTTTTACTTACTTTAGTTTAAAATTTGATAATTTGTATGAAAAATGTAACTTTTTAAGAATTTCACTATGAAAATGGTACAAATGAATTTTATTTTATGAAAGATCACCATCAAAGATAATTTTGATTGAAGAAACTAAGTTCTTGCTTTATTATTTTTTTTTTTTTTTTGGGTGTGTGTATATATATAACTTATCAAATAAAAAAGTGTGTGTGTGTATATATGTGTGTGTAATTTCCCTAAACAAATGCCAAGTTAATGTTAGAGTCTCAAACTCAATTAGTAAACACTATGATACACACATATTCCAAAATTAAACACACCACCAATCCGACCATACATGTAACCCTGCATAACTCATGTTTGTGTCCATAACTCACAATTTTCCTGGCCTAGAAACCCATCCCAACAATTTGCATTAGATAATCACCGTCCAAAAAAACTTTCTATTATTAGCAAAATTTTCCCATAATTTCTATCTAGAAGAACCTTCCACCATTACCATGTATTTCCAAATAAGTTCTCACGCAACTTGTAGGCTTACTAATTAGCAATTAGCTTGTAAGTATTGGAAATAACAAAAACTACATATATCATTGAATTCTTTCAACCTAGCTACTATGATAACACATAAATAGTAAGAAATCCTACCTAATAATGCTGCAATTTGAAGGACTACAGATGGACATAGATCATGCATGACTTCCATGGAGAACTTCTCTGCTAGAGTGCTAGCATTCTTCAAAATGGGCTTCCAAAGCCTTAGATGTGTCTCTAACATGAACATTACTCTAAATAGGTGAGTAAACAAAGCATCATAAACAATAAACTATACGCAAAGTACATACGATAAAGAAAACTAATCGCGGCATAGGGATTGACCTTAATCCTGGATTCGAATCTGCAACAAACTTCACTACCAGTCATTTTTCACAACAAAAGTTTCCAATTGAAAGCTTTAAAGGTCCAATGGAAGAACAAATTTTTCAATTTTTTTTATTTATTATAAAAAAGAAGAAAGTGGTACCAATTTAATATGATATATCGCTACTTGTAATTTGGAAAGAAAAAAATAACAAATTACAGTTCACTTACTCATTTAACCTAAAATTTTCAAACACATGCTAACAAATAAATATTGATATAAAATATTCACCTTGTAACATAACTTAATAAGTCTCAAACACACATCTTTAATAGCTTTAAATGAATTTGTCATAGTTGTATTTAAGCTATGGCTCAAGCAATAAGAGGCAGCAAATATTATTCCATAAAAAAACTATTCTCTTCTTGTCTAATAATTTTTAGGATGGTTGTTGCCTTGTGAAAGCTCAATTAGTGTAAAAATACTAAAGTTTGTTTAGACCTCCAATTTTAAATTACGGCTAGATTGTTTTTACTCTAACTTATCTAAGTACAGAACAAGAGTAAATGAAGCGCAATAAATCGGTAACACTACTCTAAGTCACAAATAGGTAGATATGTGTTAACACTTAAGACACATCAACACATCAAATAGAAGTCTCCACTTCCATGATCAAGGCAAACCATCTTAGTTGATGTGTTATAGTTTTCACAGATGAAACATCCAATTTCATCACCGACTATGAACTATATTTTGAGTTTACAAGGAACTTGTGATTTATATCTTCTATGACTAAATCACATAAATCACATACAATGCATCTCAAGAACTATGATAATGTTCCATTAATTCATTTATAAATAGTCTCATATAATTAAACAATTTAATTATTTGACATGCCAATAAATTGGATTTTAGGGCATAAACCCCCAACATTTCCCTGTGAGATTCCCATATTGAAGAGTGGTTCCCTTCCTAGACTTAAATCTCTTAAGGAACCAAGCACGGCAGACTAACGACTCCTTTCTTTAAGTTGATCAAACATTAACATTATTTCTTTTCCTTTTATTTTTGTTATTAATCTATTTCTGCTGTACTTATATTACTGTGTTTTCTTTACTAGGAAAGTAGTTTAATCATCGTCAGCAAATATATTCTTCTTGTCTTGTTATATTATGCCTTCCTGCTATAACATTTTTGTGATAGCGTCTTCTGCCATGGGCACGTGACCAAGATCTCAGCAAAGGGGTCATAGCTTGCGCATAATCTGGCTTGAGGTGAGTTTCAATCAAGTCCCGACTTTCCTACCTTAGAACTATTGGGCCATAACACGTCAGGAAGTAGTCCAGCCAAAAAGTGCAGAAAGGCCCACCACAGGGAGAAAGAGAAAATATATCATAACTACTATTTTTCACCTCGTTTCTCTCCTCTAAAAAGAAGAATAATAATAAAAAAAAGTATAAGGGAGAAAGAGAAAATATATTATTTTAGTGTGATGAATTGAAAAATAAAAATGGGATGTGTGGTGCTTTGTATTTTTTTTTTAGGTGGTAATGTAAAATAAATAGAGTGTGTTTTGGTAGTGCAAAATACATATATTTTTTAAAAAGTCAATGAGAATGCTCTTAGCCAATCAGACAAACTAAAACATCATATTACGCTATCAAAAGAAAAATAAAATGTTATATTCCTAGTTATTTCAATTGGTAATTCTTTTGAGAAATTACCCATATAGCTGGAAATCATAAGTTGAACTTTAATTGTATCTATAAAATTATTATATTGCAATTCAATGTGATTATGCACTACAATTACAATGGATGGTAGGAAAATAATATAGTCATTCTTTTTATGACTCCGTAAATTACTAAATTTTTAAGGGTCTATAAAAGAGAAGTGCTACGTCCATAACATTTTCACAACACTTTCACAACAAATCTTAAGTTATAAGTTGTTAAGGATTTTTAATTTGAATCTAACACTAAAATTACTTTCTTATTTACTAGTAATAGCCCGTAACAACTTGACATTTAGGATTTGTTGTAAAATTGTTGAGAAGATGTTGTAGACGTAACATTTCTCTTCATAAAAAACCCGGGTTAACATTTAACTCCATCATTAAATAACTCATGATATTATTAGGCTCCTAAAGTTATCATAATTAATCCATTAAATGTATAGATCCAATTTTGAATTCTCATATACTTTTTTTTTTTTTTTTTTTGTAAGTGATTGATTATAAATTTTATTATGCTTAAATTTTCTTTCTCTAATGTTTGCTTTTCCACTAAGAGTCTTGTAATTTAAATGACATATTTAGATCTCTTAATGTTTTCAATGGAGATGTCTATTGTCTAGTATTCAAATCTCCAACCTCCAATTATCAAATTATAAAAAATAAAATAAAAAAAAGATTGGCCTTTTCTGGTGTCTAAAGGATAAATATTTGTTATTTTATTTATCTAAATATTGAATTTTGAGATGAAAGTTATTATGTCAAATAATTTCAATCTTTTTATTAGTTTTTGAATAAAAGGATAGTTTGCCTATTTTTATTCATAGTAAAGCAATTGAATTTCTAGCCAAAAAACTAGTAGTGGAGGGGAACATAATAGATTACTCTATATGTGTATCAATTCTCATTCTACCAGATACTCAACAACCAAAAAAAAAAGAACTCATTCTATCATGGGGCATGTGTAGCAAATTTTTCTTCCTATATTTAATATTTTATTTTGGAAGATTATGTAATAATCTAGATTTTCGGCACTCAGTGGCGGAGTCATATTGATTTTTGGAGGGCTTACTTTTAATTTTTAATTTTTTATAGTCTGGGCATTCAAAAATATGACTTAGCCCCCTCTCAAGAAGTGGAGCTAATACAAATTGAGTAATGCTACAAGCACAAACTATTAATGTGACAAATTCTTACTAATTCTAATCTGGGCAACTACTAACATCACAATTTTCTTACCAATAATTATCTAGAAAATGCTTAAGTCACATTAGCAATTTGTAAAAATGTTGTAAAATAGTTTGTCTGTAGCATTACTCATTCAAATTATACAATGACGCTTCTCTCTTCTTTTTATTTTTGATATAATTACTCTTCTAAAAGCAAAATAAAAATTAAAGAATATTTATCAACTAAATTAGTTACTCTTCCAAAACAAATTGGTCAGTGTATTTGGATTATCTTTTTGTTCATTTTCTGAAAGAGAGTAAATAATAGTTGTATTTATATAAATTTTTGTTTTACAAAAATTGTATATAAATAAATAAGTTAAAAGAAAAAAAAAAGGTTTTTACAAAATAACTTCTTCATAATTTTTAATTATTAATTGTTCCTTTTGCATATTTGTTACTTTCTCTTCGACAATAATCATATACTATGTTTTTATTTGGATATTTCTTGAATATGTTCAAAGAAAACTAGACAACTTTTATATACTTGTTGAAACTTAGATATATGATAAGAAAAATGAATGTCTCTCAGCTGCTAAGAAAGTAGGGCTCCCTTACTTCGCTTAGGCTGTAGAAGTTCTGTCCCTTCCTGGAAGGAGAGTTTGTATTGTTCTCAAGGAGTATCAAGTATACTTTTTGAGCTAGTGGGGTTTTTTTTGTGGGGTTTTGGGAAATAGTTTTCTAGCAATTTCTCTCCTTCAATACGGCCGTGCACTTTGAAGGAAGCATGGAGCAACTGACTATGAGATGGGAGAACCTAACTGAAAGTTCAATATGGGTATGAAACATCCTTGAACGTTTAGACCCCCAATTACAAAGTTACCAATTCAAGTTTTATATCAAACAATTAATGTTCGGAACATGATAACAAGCTCATAACAGAATTGATAAACAATCTAAGCCAAATATAAACACATCCACAGCAGTAAATATAAGGCAAAGATAAAGGGAAGAGAGATGTAAACACACAGACAACACACGATGTGTTATCGAAGAGGAAACCAAAGTCCTCGGCGTAAAACCTCTCCGCCGCCCTCCAAGTGGTGATAAAATCCACTAAAGAATATAGTTGGGATACATGAACAGCAGAAGACCTTCCAAGCCTAATCTACCCAGGTACCTAAGCCCTCCAAGCTTCTTACTCCAACGAGGTTACGCCGAACCTATTTCTTCTCTAGCTTCCCGGATTTCGCTACTTGACCATAGCATCAACCAATGTATATTGGTTCCTTCTAAACTGCTTCCCTTAGCACCAAATAAACCTTCTCACAGACGTGGGTGTGGTGAGATAAGGATTTGGTAAAAGACCTCTCAAGGGTATGACAATGGAGAGGAAGAAAGTAGAGAAATTTGTAGAGTTTCTTAAATGAAGATTGGGGATGAGGTAATCTTGTTTTTCTCTAGGGTCTTCTCTCACAAAATTTTCTCTGGAAACTCTCTCCATTTAGTGGGTATAAGGGTCTATATAGATTGAGGTGAGATGAGAATACGAAGAGACAGATTTTTGCCAAACAGGGTAAATTGGCGGCTTGGTCTCACGGCTTGTCCAAGTCGCAACGTAATGGTCTGGCCAGCTTGGGACTTTTGTCCTGTAGTGCGACAGCTGGCGCAACCCTTCAGCTTCCCTGCGTGCATCTCACGTGCCTGAAGTTGGCAACTTGCAGCCGCGAGCCACCCGCGAGTCTTAGCCGCGAAGCTCTGCTTCTTTGCACATACTTGAGCTTTTCTTCACAACTTCTCACACACTATCCTTACAATAATCCCACCTAAATACAGGGTTACTAAGTGCTTAAATTACAAGCAAATTGGCACGGAATAAAGCCAACAAGATAGTTGATAAATTTCAACATTACAATCTCACCCTTTGGCTATTCCATGACAAAACCCTAAAACAAACTCTAGACTTAACGCGTGAGTTGGGAACAGTTGGAAAACTCACTCACACCTAACTCTAGAATCTGCGAAGTTTTAGAACCATAAGAACAAGTAACTCCTGAAACACAGCAACACAATAAGTTCATTGTATACAGAAACTTGTAATGCATATAGAGCAAGCATAATGCGATCATGCACAATAGAATAAAGCAATAAACTATGGCAAGACCAAAACAAGTAATCACTATAGCCAAGTGATCACAATACTCATTCACACTTGGAATGAACATCTGGACATTCAAGATAATAAATACAAGTTAAATAGCTTGAATGACCAACACTCAACCAATGTGGTACATGAAGTATGTGCATCTAGGAAAAATCCTACAAGGGCACAAGAGTGACAGTACTTAGAGGAAAATGCAAGACATTTAGTTGGAAGTACTAATTTAACAAAGCACAAAGGCTGCATAAAGCATGACACAAACCACAAAGGCCAACAAACTGTGCATAAGAACAAACCCTTAAAGCTTACAGAAGCAACATGGGTACAAACCAGAACCATACAAAATATAAAATACTTCCCTTATCATATCACTCCCCCTATCATGAATCATAGGAGCTGTGATGAACTTGGAACATATATACTTGTAACCTGAAACACTTGCACAAAATACATTAGACTTTCAAGGTAAAGCAAGTAATAAACGGACAAGTATAATGTAACAAGTAAATTACGATCAAGAAAACATGACAAGAAACATGTAAGCAACTTGACCAAACAATGTCTTCTCCCCCTTGGTATATGCATCTCCACTATGGAATATCTCTCCCCCTACGAATGTGCACGAGAAATGGAATTTCCCCCCCTAAGAATGTGCACAAGAGTCATATAGAAATGACAACACTCTCTGGTATACTACTCTAGAGTATACTCTCCCCCTTTTTGACATGAATAGACAAAGGGGTCAAGGAGAAAAGAGGGCAAGAGATGAAAGTATGAACAATGATAATAATGCATGAGGGTGCAATGATGCATGAAGGGTGCGAGATGAATGAGAAAATGAAGCTCAATCCTAAGACATGATATGCTAGGATGAAGAAACAATGCATAAACCAATGCATAACAAAGGTAGCAAGGTGTGTGCAAGAGGTGGCAAGTGCAATGCATGACCAATGCATAGAAAATGCACATGTGGGGCAAGGTGTGTTAAATACACAACCAATGAACCAAACATGTTCTTAATGAGAAAACATGAGAAACCCCAAAGTTTGATACTCATCGGAGTCCAAACAAGTGAGAAAATGCCTAAGAGACATTTTATCAAACACCTAGCATGCACACTATGAACAACAATATGAAACAATGCATGAACATCATGAAATCCATCCTTAATACATGCTCTTTTTGCCACAAGAGGCCAACATCCAAAGAAAATCATCAAAAGAAACCAATCCCATACAGAAATTTTGAGAAAAAAATTAAGTTTTCCCAACCCCTATGATAAAAATCCCAACCAAGAGCACAAAACTCACTAAAACATAATCCAAGGATCCAAATCAATGAAAAGAGTTTAAAATTACCTTAGAGATGTTAAAGGAATGAAAAACCATTCAAATTGGTTGGGTTTTGGTGTAAAAGTATTGAAAGAGGGGTTTAAAAGAGGATGGGAGAGGTTAAAAACAAGTTGCAGATGAAAAACCCTTTAAAAAACTGTTTCTAGGCATTTCGCGACTGGGCGAGTCGCGAATGAGTCGCCAAAGCTTCTGGATGAACTCGTGACTGGGCAAGTCACCAAAATGAGTCGCCAAAACTCGTGACTGTAACTCGCGACTGGTCAAGTCGCCAAAATGAGTCGCCAAAACTCGCAACTGTAACTCGCGACTAGTCAAGTCGCCAAAACGAGTCGCCAAAAATTCTTATACTTGTTTTTCAACACAAAACATGTTTAAACACTGTAAAACAATGTAAACATTAAACAAGAACACAAATAGTGATAAAAATCACTTCCAAAAACATATAAAATGATCAAAAATCTTTTTGGATTGATCATATAAAGTTGAGCTCACACACATCACATTTAAACAAGTACAATCGAACAAATGAATAAGGCATTTATTGAACATTAGGCATGTGTGTTGTGTGTGTGTATCAAGCGTGGAATAGTCCTTAGTCTAAAATGAAACTTCAATGATCAATTCAATCAAGTCATACACAACTAGTACTAAGTCAAGTGATTTATCTCAATTATAGAAATGAACATATATGACCTCCCACAAGAAAATGATTACATATCTTTGAAACTTTTCATTTGGCTTCTTTACAATTCATATCATTTGATCTTTTTGAATCAATACATCTCATTTTAGAGATCGATGCTTGAAATTTTTGATATTTCAATATGGTGAATAAGTCTTTGGCTTTTTGGGCATCATATATTTTATTTTGGTCGTTTTCCCTTTTTCCTAGTCAAATACTAGTATGTGCGACAGGCTTTTACAGCTCAATATCTCTTTTCATTTGGAGATTTACATTTGGTGAGCTCTTTAAGCAAAAACAACAAAATAAAGAGTGGGAAGATATATAGGCACAAGTCTATGCATGTCTCAAAACCAGCAAGACTATTGACTAATCATTCATGACAAACTTGAAGATCGATTTACAACAATCACACAAAGATGTCAAGATTTTTCCCACAAAGATATAGGTGCATAAAGAACAAGCTAAACTCGTAAATGCACAAAGCCATTTGTACAAAGGTACAAGGCAAAACTCACATGTGATATGTGCTCAAACATATACAATCAAACTTTTTGAATTTTTCACTTTTTATGTAGTTTTGGATTTTTTTACTCACACAAAATTAAAACAAAAAGTAAGATCAAAACAAAAACAATGCATATGAATAAATGCAAGATGCACAAAATGCATGAAGATATAACATGCAATGCATGAAGGGTCCCACAAAAATTGAAAGAATTAGATCAAGGACCAAAAGAGCAAAAGCTCAACCATAGGAGCCCTTCCTCATCCAAACGGAACGATTGTTTGGAATGAGTGTCTCATGAGAAGTGAGACGAAGGTTGGAAGAATGAGAACCGGAGATGCACATAGTCAAGGAGTTAAGAGCATTAAACATTTTCTTTAACAACATGCTATTTTCACTTAAAACCGGTTTACCCTTTTTAGCATAACTTTCAAGAAGTTTAAGTTTCTCTTTTCTTTTGAAAGCATGAAACTTAGAGCAATGAGGTCTTAGATGACCAAAAGCACCACAATGGTGACACACAATGTGTTTAGGTCCACTAGGCTTTTTGGGAAGGGATCTAGCAACATAGTTTTGTTCTCTCTTCAACTTATAACATTGAGGTCTTATATGACCAATCATACCACAATGGTGGCAAGTTAGAACAAACTTAGATCCATCCAAAACCTTAGGTTGAGACCTAAATGGAGGCTTTGACTTAGGAGTCTTTCTCTCCACCTTTTGATTTCTTTTGTGTGGAGGAATGTACACCAATTTGTCCTTTGGGTTAGAACACACAATAGGCATAATATCGGGTACCACAACATGATTGCAGCAAATATTATCACCCTTTTTATCTATAGGTTCAGCAATCAAACACTTGGCATGCATCTTAAGAGATTCATTTTCACATTTAAGATCATCTACAAGTTTGTTAGACAAGACAAGTTTAGCATCCAAGTCCATATTCAAACATTCAAACTCTTTCAGCTTTTCAAGAGAATTTTCAGCAAGATTCTTATATTTCTCAACCAATTTATTGGATTCATTGAGCTCAGTAATCAAATCATCCTTTTCACAAAGTAACTTGCTTAAATTCTTTTGAAACTTCTTGGCAATTTTCATCAAGGGTTTGATGTTAGGAATATTAACAACATCCAAAGATTCATGTAACATAGCATCATAATCATAGGGATTGTCACTCATAGAGGCATTTTTACAAACACGTAGCATGTTACAATTATCACCAACCAAATCATACAAAGAGGCATACAAAGCACAATCCATGGCAAATAAACACAAGGGGTCAAGGATCACACTTAGGTATTTAAACCATAACAAGTGTACCCGCTCTAATACCAACTGAAAGTTCAATATGGGTATGAAACACCCTTGAACGTTTAGACCCCCAATTACAAAGTTACCAATTCAAGCTTTATATCAAACAATTAATGTGCAGAACATGATAACAAACTCATAACAGAATTGATAAACAATCTAAACCAAATATAAACACATCCATAGCAGTAAATATAAGGCAAAGATAAAGGGAAGAGAGATGCAAACACACGGACAACACACGATGTGTTATCGAAGAGGAAACCGAAGTCCTCGGCATAAAACCTCTCTGCCGCCCCCCAAGCGGTGATAAAATCCACTAAAGAATAGTTAGGATACATGAACAGCAGAAGACCCTCCAAGCCTAATCTACCTAGGTACCTAAGCCCTCCAAGCTTCTTGCTCCAACGAGGTTACGCCGAACCTATTTCTTCTTTAGCTTCCCGGATTCCGCTACTTGACCATAGCATCAACCAATTTATATTGGTTCCTTCCAAACTGCTTCCCTCAGTACCAAATAAGCCTTCTCACAGTCGTGGGTGTGGTGAGATAAGGATTTGGTAAAAGACCTCTCAAGGGTATGACAATAGAGAGGAAGAGAGTAGAGGAATTTGTAGAATTTATTAGATGAAGATTGGGGATGAGGCAATCTTGTTTTTCTCTAGGGTTTTCTCTCACAAAATTCTCTCTGGAAGCTCTCTCCATTTAGTGGGTATAAGGGTCTATATATAGTGAGGTGAGATGAGAATACGAAGAGACAGATTTTTGCCAAATAGGGTAAATTGGCGGCTTGGTCTCGTGGCTTGTCCAAGTCGCGAAAACAAGTCGCGACGTAACAGTCTGGCTAGCCTGGGACTTTTGTCCTGTAGTGCGACAGCTGATGCGACCCTTCAGCTTCTCTGCGTGCATCTCACGTGCCTGAAGTTGGCGACTTGCAGCCGCGAGCCGCCCGCGAGTCCTAGCTGCGAAGCTCTGCTTCTTTGCACATACTTGAGCTTTTCTTCACAACTTCTCGCACACTACCCTTACAATAATCCCACCTAAATACAGGGTTACTAAGTGCTTAAATTACAAACAAATTGGCACAGAATAAAGCCAACAAGATGGTTGATAAATTTCAACCTTACACTAACATTATCTGAGAAAGAGCAGGTAGTATATGTCCTGCCTGAGGATCATAGAAAGGGAGAGTTCATCATTGCGGCAAAATTCTTAACCTCTCGCTTTCTCCAAATGGAAGCATTGGCAAGAACATTCAAACAATTGTGGTGAACAAACAGAGGGTTTAGGATCCACAATTAGGGCAACAATACTGTTTTGTTTGTCTTTGAGAGTTTGGAGGAAGTAGACAAAATACTGAAGAGCCAACCCTGGTGTTTTGAAAAGCATCTAATTGTTATGCAACGGTATTCAAGAGATGTCTCGGTTCAAGAGATCAATTTTGTCAAAACTCCCTTCTAGGTGCAAGTTCACAACATCTTGGTGAGTTTTTTGACACACAAGGTAGCCAAGAAGTTATGTGAAATGGTAGGGGAGGTTCAAAACTCAACTGGAGCTGTGGATGAAGAAGGTGGTAATTTATTTCGAGTAAGGGTGGTGATTGATATCACTAGTCCATTATGCAAGGGGCAAGTTATCACACTATCAAATGGTGAGAAAACTTAGGTCAATTTTAAGTATGAACGACTACCAAGTTTATGCTATTGGTTTGGTCATTTGAACCACGATGACAGGGACTGTGATCTCTGGATGGAGAGCAATGGGACATTGTCAATAGAGCAGCAGCAATTTGACCCTTATTTGCATGTTCCTCCTTTCAAAACAGCGGGCAAAGATGTCATTTATGTTCCAAGTTTCTTCAAAAAAACAAACCGGAGGTCTCAATGGGGAAAATGGAGGGAGGAGGAGGTGCAAGTCACGGGTGGAGGAAACTCAGCTACGACGGAGCCAACGACGGAAACAGTTATGGAATGTGAGACGGATCAACCAATAAGGAATGAGGTAACGGCTATGCAATTGAATGCTCAATGTAATACATGGAAGGAAAGGGTAGCGGGTGAAAGTCAAAGCTCCAATCAATACACCCAAAATGGAAAGAAAATAGTGGTGCCGAATTTAGGGAGCATTGATATGGCATTAAATTCAGGAGCTAGTGTGATTGATTGTGCCAATTATGTTGACAGCACATTATTGGAGAAGGCAGACATGGTAACGAAAAAAGAAGTTGATTCAGGGGTCTTGAATTTTGATCCGATAATTAATGCAAATCCAACAGATGCTAAAGAAGTGGAGGAAATCAAATTATTTTGGGCTAACCCTAACCACCCCATCACATGAGAATCACGTGGCATTTAAATTGGAGCAGATATAACAAATTCCAACCACAGCAATGGAAGGGGAAAAACCGAAAAATATTAGGTCATGGAAGCGTGTTATGCGCCAACCTAACCCTAATGAGACTGAAGTGTTGAGTGTGGTAGAAAAGAAGAGGAAATCAAGCATATGCATAGAAAATACCCCTGACTTTCCCCAAAAACGTCCACAAATCCAAAATGATCAATCATACTTAAGTTCAATGGTGGAGGCTGCACAGCAGCCCTGCCAAGAGCCATGAGTCTCTTAGTATGGAACTACCGTGGGCTTGGGAACCTAGTGACAGAGAAGAAACTTGGTGATTTAACTCAGGCACAAGATCCCTCCATTCTATTTTTAGTTGAGGCTTGGACAAATGAAGCTAGGCTAAAGAAAATTAAATGAAATTTGCAATTTGATCACATGTTCTTTGTTCCACGAATTAATAGAAGGGGTGGACTTGTTTTATACTGGAAGGAGTCTTTGAACCTTAAAGTTGAAACAACATCAAAAAATCATATCGATTGCATCATTGGTAAGGGCAGCAAAGGTGCATGGAGGTTCATTGGTTTCTATGGTGAACCAATTACTCATAAAAGGCATGAATACTAGGACTAACTTTGGCAACTTAACTACCAATTCAATTTGCCTTGGATGTGCGTTGGGGACTTTAACAAGATTGCAAGGAGTTCAGAAAAGAAAGGAGGCACTAATCGAAGTCATGCATAAATGCAGCTCTTCCGTGAAGCGATGGATGCATGTGGGTTTATTGATATGGGGTTTAGAGGCAGTCAGTTTACTTGGAGAAATTTTTTCAGAGATGGCAATTCAATTTGGGAAAGGCTAGATACAAGCTTAGCCAATAACGAGTAGCTATCCAGGTTTGGTGGGTCAACAATGCACCATTAAATTGCAGTACGTCAGACCACTCACCCATGCTTATCATACTTGAGCCTGTGGACTTTGTTATTCCAAGAAAACCATTTAGATTCGAGGAAATGTGGCTTACCAATAAAGGTTATGCACAGACAATCAAAGCTGCATAGGAAAAGATGAGGGTAACCAATCAAAACTCAGGTATTGTTTCTAAGATTGACAAGTGTGGGGTGGCCCTGAAAAAATGGAGTAATAAACATTTTGGGTGTGTCTGAAAGGAGTTGCAAAACAAGCAGAAGTTACTTGCATAGGCCGAACTAGCAGCTCTTAATACAGGAATTAATTTTCAGGCTCAAATGCTAATGAGGGAGGTTAATGATCTACTGAACAAGGAGATGAAGATATGGTTCCAGTGTTTTCGGTCTTTATGGGCAATCCATGGAGATAGAAATTCAAAGTTTTTTCACATGAAGGCAAAACAGCGATACCGGAGGAATAGAATCTCAGGAATCAAAAACTCATTGGGGCAATGGTGTATGGATCAAAGAGTCATTGCTACAAAAGTGACAGATTTTTTTAGCAAGCTATACTCATCATCTAACTCTTGTCAACCCGAGTTGGCTTTGGGAGCAATAAATGTTAGGATTAGTGCCCTTAAATCCTATTGTATGATGCTATGTATGATATTAAGTTTGACATTGTGTATGACATTATGTATGACTTAATATTGTGTTTAATGAATTTGTTTTATTATTATCTGAAATAATGGTAACATGAATATTAGGACATTATCATTTGGTCCATGAGATGCATAGTATGTGATTTATGTGAAAAGTCACAGAATATATAAATCACAAGTTCTTTGTAAACTCAGAATTATAGTTCGTAGTCGGTGATGAAATTGGGCTTTTATCTGCGAAGACTATAACATATCAATCATGATGATTTGTCTTGATCATGGAAGTGGTGACTTCTGGTTGATGTGTTAATATGTTTTAAGAGTTAAGATATATTGAACTGGACCGCTGTGAGATTTATTATTCTCCTAAAGACTGTCAAATGAATAATAAATCTCACGACTTACATTTGCATGAACTCTTAATCCTGAGAGAATAATGGACCTGATCATAAGGTGTAGGTTGCTTTGATATATCAGGAGTGAGATCTAAAGTAACGGTCAAAACCTTAGTACATTGGGCAGCTACATTTAGTGTTGATGGAACATATATTCTCAAGATGGAATTCATAGTCTCTTAACGGAGATATATTGTGATGAATGATATGAATAGAGAGCTAGTGGCGGAGTTTAAAGAGTGTGAAATACATGAAGCTGTTATCCAGATGGCACCATTAAAGGCTTCGGGTCCAAATGGCATGCCACCACTCTTCTTCCAACACTTTTGGGATTTGGTGGGTAAGGAAATTACTTCCTTTGTTTTATTCTTCCTAAATTCGGCCACACTACCTAAGCACATTAATCACACTTTTCTCACCTTGATTCCAAAAGTTAAAAACCCGGAATTGGACTCTGAATTTCGTCCCATAAGTTTATGTAATGTGGTGTATAAACTATTTCCTAAAGTGCTAGCCAATAGGTTGAAGAGGATCCTTCCAAAAGTTATTACCAAACATCAAAGTGCCTTCACCAAAGACCGTCCAATTTTAGATAATATTCTCATCGCTTTTGAGTCCCTTCATTGCATGAAAAATCATAAATCTGAAAAAGATGGTTACATGGCACTCAAGCTAGGTATGAGCAAGGCCTATGAACAAGTGGAATGGGTTTTCCTAGAAGGAATTATGAGGAAATTGGGATTTAATGAAAAATGGATCTCCCTCACAATGCTATGTTTATCCACAGTCACATACTCTATCCTCATCAATGGTGCCCCTACGGGTTTTATTACTCCTACAAGGGGAATAAGACAAGGTGATCCCCTCTCTTCATTTTTGTTTCTCCAATGCACTGAAGGTCTTCATGGATTAATCACCAAATCAGCCATGAAAGGTGATATTCATGGATTTTCTTTGTTTAGGAAAAGCCCATCACTAACCCATCTTTTATTTGCAGACGAAAGCATGTTGTTTTACAGATCTAATATGGAGGAATGCCAAAAAAGTGTTGTATGTGTTACAAGTCTACGAGACGAGCTCGGGTCAACAAATAAATAAAGCCAAAACCACGGTGTTATTTAGTAAATCTACCAAAGAAGATCGAAGGGATTCAATAAAGAATATGTTGGGAGTGACCGAGATCCGACACTATGAGAAATACTTGGGGCTGCCTTCCCTTATGGGGAGAAATAAGAAATCCAGTTTTAATTACATTAAGGAGCATGTGTGGCGAAAACTTCAAGGGTGGGAAGAGAGACTCCTTTCTCAAGCCGGGCGAGAAGTTTTAATTAAGGCGGTTGTCCAAGCAATTCCCACTTATACCATGAATTGCTTCAAGCTTCCTATTGGTCTTTGTGAGGAGTTAGAGGGCCTTATTCGGAGGTTTTGGTGGAGTCAGAGAGATGAGAGGTGAAATTATCCATTGGGTGAGGTGGGAGGAACTATGTAAGCCCAAGGGTGAGGGTGGTATGGGGTTTAAGGATCTTGCATTGTACAATGATGCTCTTTTAGCTAAACAAGCGTAGAGGCTCCTCCAAAACAAAAACTCACTACTATATAGAGTTTTCAAACCAAAGTTCTTCCCTCATGGAAATATCTTGGAAGCGCCACAATCACAAACGATGTTATATGCTTGGAAAAGTATATTAAAGGGGGAGGGATGTGTTAATGGAAGGTTTGAGGTGGAGGGTGGGTGATGGTGCATGTATTAATGTGTGGGAAGACCTGTGGCTACCCTCTGAATTTCTACCCTTTGTGACTTCACAAGTTGCAATAGGACTAGAAAACATGAGAGTCTCTCAGCTTTGATCAAAACAGGCACAAATGAGTGGAATTTTGAGCTACTACAGCAATTATTCTTAGAAAGAGATATCTCTCTGATTGAGTCCATTCCATTATGCTCAAGGCAGGTGGAAGACAAATTGTTTTGGCCCTTTACACCATCGGGTTCCTATATAGTCAAGTCAGGTTATAGATTTCTGTATAAGGCCTAAAGTATAGACAACAATGACTACCAACCTGAAGATAACGACTTATGGAAGAGGGTGTAGAGGCTGAAAACTCAACCAAAAATTCGGAACTTCCTTTGGCTAACTATTAAGAATGCAATCCCAACGAAATGTAACCTCAAAAGGTGCAAGACAATATCGAAGGACTGCTGTGAATAGTGCAAGGCTAAAGTTGAGGATACGGTGCATGCATTATGGTCGTGCCCTCTACTTGGCTCAATATAGGAGCAGCAGAGGGAGTGGGATTTTCGTGAAACAGAAGATTTTGGCACGTTTAAGGAGCTGGTTGAACATGTTGTGGAGAAAGGAAAAGACTTGGCTTTCTTCGTAACAATTGTGTGGACAGTTTGGCACAGAAGGAATGCAATACGAACCAGCCCAAACCCATTTCCAGTTCAGCAAATCCAGCAAATGGTGAGGTCGCTCGAGGCAGATTTTGTGCATTCTTTACTCCCAAAACTCCCAAACCAAACCACTCCAAACTCTCCAAGTCCAATCGACAAACCCCCACCTTGACCAGACATCAAGGTTAATTCGATAGAGCATGTTTTCAAGACCAGAATCTAGCAGGTGCAGTAGCGGTGATTCGAGACAGAAATGGTTTGGTATTGGCTTCAATGGCAGATAGGTTCCCTCTTCCTCATTCTATAGTGGTAGTCAAAGTGATTGCTGCTATCAAAGCTCTCAAACTTGCAATGGAGCTTGACCACAACTCGATCATCCTTGAGGGAGATTCAAAAATTGCAATTGAGGCAATGCAAAGTGGACTCCCTACTTTAGCAGACTATGGTCATCTATTAGAGGAGGTCAAGATGTTGGCAGAAAGTTTTGTAGCAATAGAGTTCAATTTTGTTCCAAGACAATGTAATACTAAGCCCATAAAATTGCTAGACATGTGAGACATGTTAGCAAGTATACGGAGTTGATGGAGGATGTTCCTTGCCACGTTGGCTTCATAAATAAAATCACAATGTTGTTTCGTGATACATTTTTTGCAAGATTAACTTAGTTGAGCCCAACTTCCTTGTGGGTCTAATTCATGTATTATATTATACTTTATTCTTTTAAGCATGACCCAAGCCCACGTAACAAAAGAGGAATTTGAGGGAGTGTGGTTTGGAGGGTATGAGTAGATTTTTTTAGGTATTTTTTTATGAGTGCAAATCATACATGTTGCAAAGTGGGCTGAGGGCACTTGAAGCACCTAAAGCTCATGGAAATGGTCTGGTACCCAAAATTTTTATGCAATTGGAGGTTTCTAGCTCCTACTGTATTTGGCTAAACATTTTGGCCAACCCATTTTAGCCCCTAGAGATTGGCTGGCCTTGGCTGCTAGAAACCTCTAAGAATAGCTTCCTAATGAGTTGAAATGGCCGGGGAAGAACACCCAATTAGATTTAGTCAAATAATTTCTCTAATTGTGCTTAAAGCATGCCAATTTATTATACAAACAAAAGCAAACTACACCAAAACATCATTTTAGCATCTTGGTGGTCCAAATCTTTAGCCATTATCCAAAATCTAGTCATTAAGCACACCCAAGACTTAATAGAAAACCCCCTTGATCAATTGAAAAACAGAAGTCATATTTTACCCTTAAAGCTGAAACTTTAGAACAAAAGCTCATATAGCCATGAAAGAGCAACACGATTTTGATGCTTAAGAGCAGGGACAAATGCATGCTTTGCTGTGGGGGGCAATGACCCCACCCCCCCCCCCCCCGCCGCTTACCGAAAAAATATTTTTTATAAAAAATATTAGTATATACTCAGTATTAATTTTAGCATTTTTGTTCTATAAAGTTACACTTTGCCCCCTTTAATAATATCATTAATTATTTTAAGTGTAATGTTATTATCACAAACTTTTCTATAACATTTTTACAAACTGTTGAGGTAGCAAATTCATATTGGTTTGCACTTGACCCACCACTTACACTACTTTTTTACTTACCAATAACCACTCACTACTTCAGCAATTCTAAAAAATTTGTAGTCCTCCTTGTAAATACCATTAAAAAAAAATCTATAGATTTAAAATGTAAAACAAAATATACAAGCCTAAAAAATTAGCACAACAACAAAAATTACCAATAATAAATATTAAGTCCAATCAACCAATTTTATCGAAAACAAACAACTTGGTCATTTAAAAAAATTTTAAATAAAATTATTTTGTTCTTACCTAGTACCCAGTAGCAGCATCAAAGTCACTCACACCAAAAATAAAAATAAAAAAATAAAAAATCCCTCATGTGGCTAAGTAGCAGTAGAGTCAGAGGTCAGAGCCACCGCACATAGCCAATAACAGAGCTGCCTTCCTAACTCCAAATCCTAGTTCTGTCTTTGCTCAAGAGTGAAAATAATGGTACCAAGGAGTCTTCTCTCTCTCCCTCACCGCCTTTCTCAAATCCTCTTCTTGCTTTATGTGCAAAACAGTTTCAGACCTAGTGTATTATGCATATTTTCCATCTCATAATATTGGAATTTTGGGTTTAAATCTCTCCATTTAATCACACTTTAAACAACCCCAAGGGAGTTATGGGCATGTTCTATCATTTTGGCCTTTGTCACAAAAACGTCATCGACAATATTTATATACAAAATAATAATGAGTTATGACACACTCTAATATTAGAAATTAAGATGTATTTTTTTGGGGGGGGGGGGGAAGTCCCAAAAAAAAAATTCATATATTTGTATGTTAAAATCATACTTTCTTATGTGCTACTTTAAAGCCAACATTTTAATTATTGTGCAAAATTCTTGGAAATTATGAAATATTTGAGACGTTAAGTGGGGCTTTGTTTTGGCACAAATGCAATGAAAATATGGGGTTTATAGTGGCACACTTAAAATTATAAGATTTAATTTGTCGCAAGAATAAAACTATAGGGGTTTATATATATATATATATATAACATTTTAATTACATAAATATATGTGTAATAATGCATATGTGTTTTGAGTTTATCTAAATTAGTTTTATTTATTTATTTATTAATATATTAACCAATTAATCAATACCATAATTCACCTCAACTAGAAAAATCTCTTAATTAGTAAAGTCAATAAGAGATTATGAGTTCAAACTTTGCTTATATTATAAACCAATTTATGTTTTGGACTAGAGGATAAAGAATAATCATCATAGAGCATACATTATAGGTTAAAGTTCTATTATGTTTTATATATAACTATATATAAAATAATCTCTCAAATTATATCAAAACTTTATAGTATTATTATTTTTTAAACATAATTGACTCCCTCACCAAAATGGTATTGACAAAGAGATTGACACCAATTTAGGCAAAGAAGGAAGACATTTGCGAAAGCAGCCACCAGTACCGCCAGCAGTATATTTGTATTTTTGTTTTTATTATTTGAAATTGAAATCTAGAAATAAATGAATTTAAAAGTGGATAAGGAAAGAAGGACAATATATAAAGCACGCGGCCATTCCTTTTTTTATATATAATTTAGAAAAGAGTGTCAAAATAAATCCCCAAATAATAGCGAGGGCGAGGGTTTGGAAATTGGAATTAGAGAGAGTTGGATGAGAATGAATATTATGTGAGAAGTGAGATTCTCTCGTTGGTGCGGGGCAAATGCTGCGGTTAGCTATCTGTTTCTTCTTCTCAATACCCTAACTCGCAACTCTCCTTCATATTCATTCAGATAACTATCCCTATCCCTATCCCTAAACCTCATCAATTCAATTCAATTCAATTCAATATATATGCACCCAAACAAACAAGGTTTTTTTTTTTTTTTTCTTCCCATTCATTATTAGGGTTCTGATCTGTTTATTTTAATTAATATTTGAGGTTGCTTAATTTGACTGACTTTTATCTTTTTCATTTGTCAGCAGCACATGGATTTTTTCACCGATTATGGCGATGCAAATAGATATAAAATTCTTGAAGTGATAGGGAAGGGAAGCTATGGAGTTGTTTGTGCAGCAACGGACACACACACTGGGGAAAAAGTAGCAATAAAGAAAATACATGATGTTTTTGAGCATATATCTGATTCCATACGGATCCTGCGTGAAGTCAAGTTGCTCAGGCTTTTACGACATCCTGATATTGTTGAAATTAAGCGCATCATGTTGCCACCATCAAAAAGGGAGTTCAAAGACATTTACGTTGTCTTTGAGCTAATGGCGTCTGATCTTCATCAAGTCATTAAAGCTAATGATGACTTGACCCATGAACATCATCAGTTTTTTCTTTATCAGATGCTACGTGCGTTGAAATATATGCATACAGGTCATTTTCTTTCATGTGTGTCACCTTGTTTTTGCAAATTGCTTCTTTTTTTTTTTTTTTTTTCATTATAATACTTGTGGCAGTAATTTTTTATCTTTTTTAGTAGCAGAATCTCATCTTCATTTTCATCTATCATGCATAAACTTTTTTTTCCCCTTTTTTTGTTTCTATAATACAACTCTTGAATTGATTGTGGGGCATTGACATGATTTGATAAGTTGATTGGTTGCAGCAAATGTGTATCATCGAGATCTTAAGCCGAAGAATATATTGGCAAACGCAAATTGCAAACTCAAAGTTTGTGACTTTGGACTAGCAAGAGTTGCATTTAGTGACATGCCAACATCAATATTTTGGACAGTAAGTTGTTTCCTTAACTCCTTTAAGTGGGTTTTACAGTGTTCTGACATAATTAATATTTTGTGTGAGTGAATCATTATCTTTTATGGTTTTTCTTTATTCCCTGCAGGATTATGTTGCTACAAGATGGTATAGGGCTCCAGAATTGTGCGGATCATTCTTTGCTAAGGTAAATGACTTGCCTTTGATTTTCAGCTAATCCTTATTCTGATCAAATGACAACATTGTAGGAGCATGGTCCATGGCTTCATCTTTTAAATTTTTTTCATATATATTGGCATCATTTCATCATGATTCAAACACCCCCATCCCCCCCCCCCCCCCCGGCGCGGGGGCGGGCGGCCTCGGTAAGTTCATTCGTTGACATCTGTATTTTCTGCTTAGCATTATTTAGTAAAGCATTTTACATAGGCATCATAGAATAGTTTTTAGGTTGTTAGTATGCATTAAGAAGCGATTTTTTTCACACTAATAACTATGCACCTATTTTATTGTGAACAGTTATATTAGAGACTTAAATATGTGGTTATATGTTGGATTTTTCTTTGAAAACCATCTGAGAAATTAATTTTCTTTTGATGTTATGGCCTTATGGCATGAAGTTTTGATATATGCGACATAGTGCATTGGTTCTTTTTCTTTATCCCATCCCGTTCAGTGTCTGTAGGTAGTTTATCCTCTACTCACAACAAAATAGGTATGACATATTGAGCATTTTGCATTTTTGGAATGTGTCCTGAGCACTTGTAGTAAGCAGTAATGCCTAGATTATAATAATTCTTGTTCAGGGGGGACTTTTGAACTGTCATGGAAGTTGAAATATCTGTCATTCAGGTAATTGTGTCAGGTTATGTCTGTTTCTCTGAAGCAGTTCAATTGCATTGTCAACTTTCATAAGTTTGTCACAATAATTTGTTATCTTACTCCTTTTAACACTTTTTTGCAGTATACCCCTGCAATTGATATATGGAGTATTGGATGCATTTTTGCCGAGGTACTGACAGGGAAGCCATTATTTCCTGGTAAAAGTATTATTCATCAGTTAGATTTGATCACTGATCTTCTTGGGACGCCTTCCCCAGAAACTGTTTCAGCAGTAATATACCACTCTCTCTTCTCCTTCAAATTATGGTATCAGACCACTGGTTGTCTAAGCTCTTGATATATAATGTGTATTAAATGAATGCAGGTTCGAAATGAGAGGGCACGAAAATATTTGACAGAATTGAGGAAAAAACCACCTGTGCTCTTTGAACAGAAATTTCCAAATGCAGATCCTCGAGCACTCCCCCTGCTGCAAAGATTATTAGCATTTGATCCAAAGGATCGGCCAACCGCTGAAGAGGTCTGTATTCTTCATATATTCTTGTTATTTTAATCTTATCTTTGAGATTCACTTTGCTAGCAGATCTATAGAGCCTCTTAATGATTTTATCCCCAAAATATAATTCTGTCTGTAACCTTTCACACTTTTCCCCCTCAGGCACTGGCTGATCCTTACTTTAAGGGACTTTCCAAAGTTGAGAGAGAACCGTCTTTTCAGCCTATCTCAAAGTTGGAGTTTGAGTTTGAGAGGCGAAGGGTGACAAAGGAGGACATTAGAGAACTAATATACCGAGAGATACTAGAATACCATCCTCAGCTGCTTAAAGACTACATGAATGGAAATGAAGGCACAAATTTCCTATATCCTAGGTTTTAAAATTCTTCTTACTAAAGAACTTTTGCATGCCCCTTTCCCCCCCTCTAAATAAATATTGCTTTATACTTTTTGATGACTTATTGCATCTCTTTACTGCAGTGGTATAGGCCAGTTCAGAAAGCAGTTTGCATATCTCGAGGCAAATGGTGGTAAAAGTTCCCCGGTTATTCCTTTAGAGAGGAAGCATGTGTCTCTCCCGCGGTAAGATTATCTGATAGTTTAAATTACATCTAATTTCAGTATATGCATGTGTATTTTTAGGCTCCACACTTCATGGGGATTTATGTGTGTGGAACTCACATGTCTAATTATCTATTTCCTTGTGTGTTGTGCCCCCACAAATGTTACAGTATGGTGTGGAAAGCGTAAATGTGAACAAGTGTATTTATTTAGTTAATAATGAAAGGGTATAAATGTTAAATTATTTTACTACTAGAGAGCATAATGTTATTCCAAAAGCTTCTCTTTTTCTGTAGTGTGTGCTGATAAGTGTGGTTACCTCATTCGTTTGCAGGTCCACTGTTCACTCGAACGTAATTCCTCCTAACACACAGCAAAACTTGACCTCGTATGAGCATCGGAAAATTATGGAGCAGGCTTCAACAAATTTTAGGGCAATGGATTCGTGTTCTGGAAATCCATCTAAGGTTTCCCGGCCTCCGCCTAGGGTTCCAACATGTATGTCATTCTCTATTTTTGTTCATCTCTGCCTCCTTTCTTTGTCAAGCAGCAGATTTCCTATGGGAAAATTTTAATTGGAGATGGCGTCTCATGTACATACCATATGTCAGTTTGCTAGCTCAAAGCCTTGAGTTCATTAGTTTCTCATTATTAAATATAGGGATTGTCAGATGAATCTGGAATTACACATATTATGTCATGAACATGTGAATTTCGTTCTAATAATTATTTAGGCAATTTTCAAATTGTTATTAGATTCTCAGATTCTTATGTGATTGTGCGTTTATTATTTTTTGGTTTTGGCTTTGCTCTGCACAGCGAAACCAGGGAGAGTTGTGGGACCAATTCTACCTTTTGAGGATTTCAGAGACATCAAAGATGACAATGGTTCGAGGTTATTTGATAGAAATGCAGTTAGCACTCCTCAGGCAGTCACTCCACAATGGTTCTTCAAGACTCGCATCATGAATCAAGAGAAATCTGGGTTGGAGACACACAGGGAATTGTCACAAGCTAAACCTCAAATCCAATCCCAACAATGCAATGTACCAGAAAAACGAGCCTCAAGCATGGCCATGGATGTTAACACCAACTTATATTACCAACCACAAGCCAAGGCAGATCAGTTAAATAATGATCGAATTACTATCGATGCAAAACTGCTGCAGGCACAGTCACAGTTTGGTGCAGCTGGTGCTGTAGCTGTAGCTGTTGCTGTTCACAGGAATGCAGGAGCTGTACAGTATGGTCTGTCTTAAGTGGTGGGGGTTTTGTGGATCCACTAACAATCTATGCTAGCTGGTCTCGTTTGAAAGAGAGGTTTCTAGGTTTTATTAACTTTTTTTTCTTTTCTCTTTTCCCGATTATGTACATGTTCTAATAATTTAACTATTGAAATTAGTATAAAAAGCAATTTGTTTCGTAACACTTGATACAAGCTGATCTTGGTGCGCTGTTTATGCATTGTCTGTGTTCTGGTTGTTATTTATTCAGTGGAATCGGTCACAACAGCAGTAAGACTACAGACACAGCAGTTAAAAGATGCCAAGCTGTCAAAGGTGTTGTTAAAATTAATAATTTTTACAACCTTATAAAGTTGTGAAAAACACTGATTTTAGAAGCTTAAATCCAAGCATATCTTGCAATTAAAGAGGCTAATAAAATGGATTTTTCAAATTTTACACGTCGCAAACTCTGGCTTCATTTGGTAGAGTAGTTAAACAATACATTTTCAGTTTTTAAACAATATTACACACATTTTCACACTTTTTTACTTACATGTATTTCAAAAAAATATGAACAATATTACTCAAATTTCTCTATCAAGCAGGCCTTTAATCATTGAAATGAAGCCTCACTCTCTCTCTCTCTCTCTCTCTCTCTCTCATTCCATATTTGTCAACCGGGCCACGAACTTGGGTCTGGATTCAGCAATCTGTTAACTGTTGTCTAGGGGTAAAAAAAGAAACAAGAAAAAGAAAGAATTGATCCATTATTGAAAGAACAGAAAGACAACGTATTTGCAAATGGATATGCAAGTGGATGGACTTGATGCATTTGCTCATATATAAATAAATTCCCCCTTTCTACCAAAGAAAGAAAAGAAAAGACGACGTACGCATTTACCTTCTTTTTTTTTTTTGGGAAGTCTGCAATTTTAAAATGGTTTACTGTGGCTTTCTCTTTTCCCTATATTCCACTATTATTAATCATCAATGGGTCATCTTCTTGTCTAGGTCTCCACCTGGAGATGTTATTGAATTTCGTCAGCAGTGCAAAGCCAAGTCAAATTTTGTATGTGGAGAACGTGCTTAGAAAATTGGTTTTTGGTTGCAAATTTTATTCAAAATTTTCAATTAATTACAACCATAGTTTTGAAATTTGGATCGTTTAAAGAACTCTAGGGCTGTTTGGTATCAATGTTTAAACAACAATTTTTAGTGTTTAAACAATAATAACATTTTTAACACGTATTTTTATAACAATCAAACACGTATTTTTACAACAATGAAAACTAAACAACAATATTAGAAATCTTCAACCAAACAAGCTCTGAGATTCGAGGGTTTTAAGGTTGGACCGAGGTTAAACCAAAGTCGAACTGTAATGATGTCATAATTAAATTATAATTATTTAATACAAAATAATTAAAATACATGTAGTAAAATTATGTAATATTGACTAAATTAGTACTTAAAGAGATTCAAATATATCTTAATTTAAGATAAATTTGATATTTGTTAGATTTTATCTAGTTATCTAAAAGATTTTAAAACATTATATCTAAAAAAATAATAAAAAAATATAACTAAAAAAATAAATAAATAAACTTTAATAGGTTGGCTGTGCTGGATAAAAGGAGAAGAAAAAAACTCATGACTCATGAGATCTCATAATAAGTCTTCTATTCTTTTAGCTTTCCCATATAGCTTTTGCCTCTCTCTCTCCTTTTGTTATTTCTTCCACAGTTTTCAAACAAATAGCAGTCTCTTTCCACAATTTTTCAACAAACAAAGAAGCAGATGCATATGCGCCAGAAGCAAGGAGCACATTTGTAGTCTTTTCTTCCATAGTCTTCTATTCTTTTTTTTTTTTTTTTCTTTTTTTACTTGTTTTCTTTTTTTCTTTTTCTGCAAAGATCTAATGTTGGAGATTAATTTGAGCAATTTTTTGTGATTTTTTAGGAACCATCAAACTTGTGTCTGGTTTTGAAAACCGGGCGGTTTGACCACGGTTCAAAAGGTTCACTGAAAAATTAAAATTTTTAGTTTTGGTTGTTAAAAAAACTAGAATGATAGACGGTTTCTAGTTACTGTGGTTTGACCGGCCGGTTCAGCTCGGGTTTCAAAACCATGATTACAGCTTTTAAGAAATTTTGGTTGGCGATTACTTTGTCAAAGTTCCTGGAAAGAACAAAATTTCTCTTTAGGTATTGTTTCTACAATGTTCAATTTCATTTTGCAAATCTATTGAATTATTCAGTTTTCTCTAATTATATTTCAAAAATAATTGTGCCAACCAAACAATTGAGATCTAAATCAATTCAGACAAATTCCTCAAAGAAGTCGTAAAAACCTTCAAATTTAGTTTGTTTTATTGGAAAACCTTTTATAAAGATAGTTTTTTTATATTTTCTAGTGTTTGGTAATATAAAAAATAAATAAATAAATTGGTCAACTAAAAATTATCTTTAGTCAATGGTACACCCTAACAAAAATAAGGTTTATTTTCTATAGATTTTTTTCAAAAAATATTATCTTCTTCTAGTCTAGGAAACAATATTTTCTTTCGCGCCTTGTCTTTCTCATATTAAGCTCTCTCACTTTTTCTCTTTCCTTTGTTTTTCCTCTCTTTTCACACCCTCACTGTCACCCCCTCCGATCTCTTCCCTTTGTAACACCGTTCTTTGATAAGATTTTTATTTTTCCCCCTCACCAATCGGTTAACAATTCTATAATAATTTGGCATTTTGGTATTTATCAAACTATTTGTACAAGATTATTTTGCCGGTTAAACTATTTGGCCTATGTGGCATTTTGAACTATTTAATATGGAGTTCATGGTTATTTTGAATTATGAAAAGTATAGTTGATATATATGTTGGGGTTTATGCCCTAAAATCCAATTTATTGGTATGCCATAAATAATTAAATTGTTTAAATATATGAGACAATTTATTTATGAACTAATGAGACATTATCATAGTCCTTGAGATGCATTGCATGTGATTTATGTGATTTAGTCATAGAAGATATAAATCACAAGTTTTTTGTAAATTCAAAATAAAGTTCGTAGTCGGTGAAGAAATTGGGCGTTTTATCTGCGAAGACTATAACACATCAACTAAGATGATTTGTCTTGATCATGGAAGTGGAGACTTCTAGTTGATGTGTTAATGTGTCTTAAGAGTTAAGGCATATTGAACTGGACCGCTGTGAGATTAATTATTCAATCAACAACTGTCACCTAAATAATTAATCTCATGACTTCTAATTTCATAGACTTTCAATTCTGAGAGGATAGTAAACTTGATCATGAAATGTACGTTACGTTGATATATCAGGAGTGGGATCTAATATTCACGGTCAAAACCTCAGTATGTTGGGTAACCACATGTAGTGTTGAGGAAACACATTTTCTCAAGATGGAATCCATAATCTCTTTTTATAGAGATACGAATATCCCCTTGAGATAAATTTAATGGGAATTGGTTATTCAGGGTGCCCACTTTAGTAAGGAGTTAACTAAAGCTTATTGTAACGACCCAAGAAAAAGCGCTAGCCACATCTGCGTTATATCACAAAAGGACTAGTCATAATTAAGGTTCCTTATAGTTGTTAATAAAGCCCAGATCTACCCAATAAATACCTGATGTGGGACTCATCATACACCCACACACATCACACAATCAATCATATTGGAGCATCACACAACTATTTTATCCTTAAGTACCCGGTTTAATCTTTTAGTTATTCAAATTTACTGAAATCCGATTTCAATAAATATAAGCTTTAGTAACTCCTTACTAAAGTGGGCGCCCTAAATGACTAGTTCCCATTAAACTTATTTCAAGGGGATATTTCGTGTCTCTATAAAAATAGATTATGGATTCTATCTTGAGAATATTTGTTCCCTCAATACTACGTGTGGTTACCCAACATACTAAGGTTTTGACCGTGAATATTAGATCTCACTATATCAAAGTAGCCTACATTTCATGATCGAGTTCACTATCCTCTCAGGATTGAGAGTCTATGAAATTAGAAGTCGTGAGAATAATTATTCAGGTGACAGTTGTTGATTGAATAATTAATCTCACAGCGGTCAAGTTCAATATGTCTTAACTCTTAAGACACATCAACACGTCAACTAGAAGTCTTCATTTTCATGATCAAGACAAACCATTTTAGTTAATGTGTTATAGTCTTCGCAAATGAAATGCCCAATTTCATCACCAACTACGAACTATATTTTAAGTTTACAAAGAACTTGTGATTTACATCTTCTACGACTAAATCACATATAATGCATCTCAAGGACTATGATAATGTCTCATTAGTTCACTTACAAATTGTCTCATATAATTAAATAATTTAATTATTTATGATATGCCAATAAATTGGATTTTAGGGCATAAACCTCAACAGCTCCACAGTTATGACAGAGATGCTGCTTCTTCTGTTTTAGACTTTTGAGTATTGCCCTTCTTAGCCCTAGGGTTTTTAGTCTTTTTCTTATCAAGTTTAGGGAGTGCTCCTAAGATAGATTTACCCTTATCTATATTCTCACTAGCTAAAGCAGTTTTATCATCATTGTTCTCAAATTCAACATTATTAGCAGGTGAAACAAGAACAGTAGTAGTAGTAGAAGCAATACTAGGAAAAGAGAAATCATACCCTAAACCGGTTCGATCATAAGCATGTTGGGAAATTTAGACCCCGGTTGATAGAATTACCAAGTTTTAAACTCAATTTGTTAATTAGATTTATTATGAATAAAACTTGTTAAAACAAACAAACATCAATATCATGTCAATAATGAATGCAGTGGAAAAGTAAATAAGACAAGATATGATGATTCAGGAAAACCAATGAAAACAAACTAGTTTCACAGTAAAAAACCTAAGGGGAAACCTTCCCGAAAAGCAATCCACTATAGTAAAGAGAAGTTTCAGATCTAGTACAAAGCTTTTGACCCTAGACTCTACAATCTCCGTAGATGAACTCACAGCAGAAACCTTCTACTGCTTCAGAACCTCTGAACTATCCAATATATGAACGCCACCCTTTTTATGTTGCACGGATCCCAATATATGACACCTTTGCACGAATCCCAGTACGTGACTCACTCAATCACCAACTAGAAGAAGATGTTAGCTGTAAAGTTCTTCACTTCATCAATAATGAAGATCAAGAAGCACTTGATTACAAAACCCTAAGGCGTAAAAAACGCAGTAACTTCTTTCAAAGAGAATAAGGCATCGGTCACCTTTTCTTGTGTTCTCCTTGTATTCTTTTATGTGATGGCCTCTAAATAAGCCTTATATAGGTCTAAGGTTGTGAGAAAAGAAACCCTACACAAATACATAAGCCTGACCCAAAAATCAGATGTGAAAATTCTGATTTCCAGTAACCTCGATTAATCGGGAGGTGTCAAGGAGCCTTATATAGGTCTAGGATTATGAGAAAAGAAACCCTACACAAATACATAAGCCTGGCCCAAAAATCAGATCTGAAAATTCTGATTTCCCGTAACCTCGGTCGATCAAGAGATGTCGAGGAGGTGTCGAGTTTTAAACCTCGATAGATAGTTAGGTGTCGAGGAGGTGTCAAGAAGTTGTCGAGGTATTTGTCCAGTTTTAATGAACAGGTTTTCTTCACTTGTTTCTTGGTCCAATCTTCATGGCTTTAATACTAGACTTGAACAACATGTTTCTTGAAGTATTAAACACATCCTAGATCTACCCAATTATAAGTAAAGTGCATTTTGTCAAAGGATTAGCCAACTACATAAAATATTGACATATGTTTCTAACAAGTGAACCACATATGTCCTAACAATCTCTCCCTTTGGCAATTCGTGATAAAACCACAACAAACAAATGAGATATGAGAGAAGTTATAAATCACTCAACTCATATTCACTTATTGAATACAATAAAATCTATCCTAACACAAACTCTTGAAAAACTTGGCAAGAAGAGAGTTTATTGCAAGTAGAGTTTAACAACCTGTATTTCTGAAACACTTTAAACAAAACTTATCAAGGCATCTTTGTGTGAAACAGAAATAATAGATTGCATACAAGTAAAAGAAACATGTGTATAAAGATAGAAAAAGAAACAACACATGTAAAAGTAGGTGAAGAAGACATACATCATCATATAAAGAAGATAAGTATAATGTATGTAAACAATGGTCACAAGACCCAAGGTACAAGAAGAAGGAGGTGCACTCCCCCTAACAAGATGAAATACATCTCACCCTTACGGAGGCATGTATTTATCCCCTTAACATGTAGAAACCTTAAAAAGAAACCACATATTTCCATAATTTCTCCCCTTTTTTGTCATGATTGACAAAGGGTATAAAAAACTAGAAAGCTTCACCCGAGAAACATAAAGTTGATCAAGAATAATCAAGGGGGCACAAGGAATCCATATAAGTACATGAATGTAATAAAATAAGATATTATGGATAACAAGATAAAAAAATATATGCAAACCATATGAAAAACAAATCTTTCAACAAAAAAATGTTAAGCACATAGATTCAAAACACACACACACACTAAACAAGTCTAACCAATTTTATATTTTAAAAACAAGTTAAGACAGTTTAGTAAGTATACAATAGCACATGTAAAACCTTGTGATGGCCAAATCATATTGTACCTGCACATGTATCAAGAGTAGCAAAGAATATTGCTGTTGTGTGTGAAAAATATCGCAAGACTGCATATGTGTATACATGTTATGACGATTTGAGATATGAGAAAATCACTTTAACTCACACACAATCATAACTGTTTGATAGAGATTATCACCTTCAAGGTACATCCTATAACTCTCACATCTCCTAGAATACATGTTTGCAATCATATTTAAAGCATTTTTTATCTTTCTACTTTTTATTTTCTTTGCATATTTTCTTTTATTTAGCATATCATGCATGGGCATAAAAGAGAGAGAAAAAAAATACCCAAGATGTTAAGCATTTGACATTGCACTTTTGCTATGCCGAAGCATACGGATGTCTTTGACACTGCACTTTTGCTATGCCGAAGCATACAAGTGTCATATTATGATTAGCAGGCAACAGTGGTGAGATGGTTAGTTATGCCTTTCTCTTAGGATTTTCTAGTCCTACCCGTCAAAAAGAGTGATACGAGTGTTAAGTTTAAGAGATAACTTAATCTTATTCATCACAAACAAGAGCCACAAACCTCACTTGCTTAGTTGTGCATAAGAATGCTCATCTAAGTTATAGATGATACAAAGTTTAGAAAACTTTGTTTCAATGGCCATCCAAGGTACACAAGTACCAATGTACACAAAACACACACTGTTTTTGTATTTTTCTGATTTTTCCTTTTTATTTTTATTTTGAAAACAAAACAAAATAAAAACTAAACATCCAAAGAAAAACAGACAAACAACATAAAAACAGAAAGAAAGATGCATATGCATGAATGCATGATAGAAGGGTGTAAATGCGTGAAAGCATGATTCCAAAAACAGATAAGAAATCAAACAAAAAGAGCCCTACTTTAAATAGAAAGAATTAAAGTAGAGGACAAACAGAAAAAACAATTAAGTCTTAGGCTCCTTTCTCACCCACACAGCAAGAGTCTTTGGCCGTGAAGATGAAAAGACATGTGTCCTAGTATGTCTACTAAAGGACATAGAAGAATTAAAATTCTTCTGAAATTGAGTTAAAAAACTTAAAACTTTTAATAACTCTCCAAACAAAGGTGTAGGTCCTTAAGAGGAAACTTGTGACCGTTTAGACAATTGCTTATGAGGATACAACTTAAAGCAATTAGAATGAATGTGTCTAGAAACACCACAATGGTGATAAACATGAGATCTAACAACAGATTTAGAATTAGCCAAATCAGTTTTGGATTTCATATCTTTATTACCTTTTTCAGATTGGAGCACAAAGACAGTCTTTGATCCGGAAGCTGTGAAAAAGGAGGGGGTTGGAGGAAACAACATATCCTAAGCCAGTCTTATCAAAACTAGGCTTTTGAGCACTCAATACCTCATCAAGTTTTGCACTAGACATCCTTTCTATTTAAGTTCTATCTTGACTAAGCTCAACCTCAAGATTTTTGACCCTCTCTTCTAATGAGGTATTCTCCACAATTAGAGTCTCAACTAACCTTGTAGTCTCATCTAGTTTAACCAACAGTTCAACTTTATCAATTTTTACCTCATTAAGCTCTTTTCTGCAAAGATGTGAAGTCTTTTCAGATTTTATGAATTCAGTGCATAGCTTATCATAGGTTTCCTGAAGGGTCATCTTCTTGGGTACTTCATCATCAAAAAAATCCTCACTATCACTAGCACTCTCCATGATCACCTTATCGGTTGAGGTAGCAAAGGTCATAATGTGACGACATTCATCCACAAACTCATTATAAGAGTCATCCTTAGTATCACTCCAGGTAGCAACCAGCCCTTTATCTTTTGACTTCTCGGTCTTTTCCTTCATAAGGTAGTTTGGGCATTCTATCCTCATATGACCAAAACCTTTGCACTCATGGCATTGAGTAAGGGGTTTCTCATTCTTGCCATTCCTAGAGGATTTAGATTTCCTAGGAGGTTTGCCCTTATCCTTTTTCCTAAACTGAAGAAGTTTGATAATCTTATCAGTTATGAAGGTTAGATCCTCATCCTCATCCTCATCTTCACTTTCATCTTCATCTTCAAAGTCCTCAATCTCTTCCTCTATACCCTTGAGAGCCAAGTTTCTACTCTTTCCACCTTTTCCCATTGAGCATAATCTCATCTTATAGGTTTAAAGGTTCCCTACAAGCTTAGTCAAAAGAATTTGATCAATATCCTTTACTTCTTCAATGGCAATGATCTTGGCATGGAATCTTTCAGGTAAAGATTTTCCTCACAATTTTGGATTCTGCAATACATTCTCCAAGGCTGAAAGTAGAATTCACAATATCCTTGAGTTTAGCATAGAACTCATCAAAGATCTCATCCTTCTTCATCCTTATTTCTTCAAAACTATTAGTGAGTTTTTGAAACTTCACAGTCTTTATTACCTTGGTACCTTCATAGGTAATCTCAAGAATGGTCCATGTTTCCTTGGCAACTTCCATAGATGATATTTTCTTAAATTCCTCATTGGTCACTCCACAAAACAAAGCATTCAAGGCCTTACTGTTGAAATTTGCCGCTATGATTGTTGCATCATCCCAATCCACCAGCGCTTCCTTTGGCTTAATCCAGCCAACTTCAACAACTTGCCATACCTGCTCACCTAGAGACTGCAAAAAAAATTTCATACGAACTTTCCAGTACTTATAATTAGTTCCATCAAATAAAAGAGGAATCAAAAGAGATTGTCCACGATCCATGACAATAGGGGTCAAGGATCATACTCAGAAAATTAATCCAATCAAAGTGAACCCGCTCTGATACCACTTGTTGGAGAATTTAGATCCCAGTTGATAGAATTAACAAGTTTTAAACCTTAGTTGTTAATTAGATTTATTATGAATAAAACTTGATAAAACAAACAAACATCAATATCATGTCAATAATGAAGGCAGTGGAAAAGTAAATAAGACAAGATATGATGATCCAGGAAAACCAATGAAAACAAACTAGTTTCACAGTAAAAAACCTAGGGTGAAACCTTCCCGAAAAGCAATCCATTATAGTAAAGAGAAGTTTCAGATCTAGTACAAAACTTTTGTCCCTAGACTCTACAATCCCTGTAGATGAATTCACAGCAGAAACCTTGTATCGCTTCAAAACTTCTGAACTCTTCAATATATGAACGCCACCCTTTTTATGTTGCACGGATCCCAGTACGTGACTAACTCCTTTGCACGAATCCCAGTACGTGACTCACTCAATCACCAACTAGAAGAAGATTTTGGCTGCAAAGTTCTTCACTTTATCAATAATGAAGATCATGAAGCACTTGGTTACAAAACCCTAAAGCGCAAAAGACACAATAGTTTCTTTCAAAGAGAATAAGGTATCGATCACCTTTTTCTTGTGTTCTCCTTACATTCTCTTATGTGATGACCTCTAAAATAAGCCTTATATAGGTCTAGGGTTGTAAGAAAAGAAACCCTACACAAATACATAAGCCTGGCCCAAAAATCAAATCTGAAAATTCTGATTTCCCGTAACCTCGATCGATCGGGAGGTGTCGAGCTTTAAACCTCGATAAATAGCTAGGTGTCGAGGAGGTGTCGAGAAGCTATCAAGGTATCTGTCCAGATTTAATGAGCAGCTTTTCTTCACTTGTTTCTTGGTCCAATCTTCATGGCTTTAATACTAGACTTAAACAACATATTTCTTGAAGTATTAAACACATCCTAGATCTACCCAATTACAAGTAAAGTGCGTTTTGTCAAAGGATTAGCCAACTATATAAAATATTGACATATGTTCCTAACAAGTGAAGCACATATGTCCCAACAAAGCAGATTTCTGAAAGTTGAGCATCTCGTCAATCTTTGCACTTGAAGTCCTCTCTAGCTGAACTTTGACTTGAAATAGCTCCACTTTAAGCTTCTTGGTCTTCTTTGCCAAGAAATTGTTCTCAAATTGCAATGCTCCAATGGTTTGATTAGCTTCATCAAACTTCGTGGAGATTTCTTCTCGATCAAGCTCCACATCACTGAGCTTCTATGTGGCCAACCTATACAACTTCTCATGCTTTTCCATGACTTTGTATAAAATTTTGCATAGGCTATGTAGATGTTATCTTGCTCATCCATCTTTTCAAATTTAGACTCCACTAAGTCCTCTTCTTCATCCACTTCTTCAACAATCCATTTAGTAGGATTTACAGTGGCAATGAAGGCATTCAGGATTCCATCATCCTCATTGTTCGAATCATCCTCAAGTTCGGTGTCACTCAAAATAGCAGCAAAGGCCTTGCTTTTCCCAATGGTCTCGAGATAAGTTGGGCACTCTTGTTTCATGTGTCTGAAACCTTGACACCCAAAAAACTTTGGTCCTGAGGGAATAGTGTATTGACCGCCATCCCTATCATTCTTCTTCCCTTTAACCTGGCTCTTGAACTGAGATGAACTAGACTACTTGCGATCTATGTCAAATCCTTTAGCATTCAATGCATTCTTCATAAACTTTTTGAATTACCTTGTAATGTAGGATTTCATTTTAGAATCTTCATCTTCTAAAGACTCATCTGTGTCACTACTCTTGGCCTTCAGTGCCATGCTCTTTCCCTTACTTGATTTCCCAATCCTTATCAACCCAACTCATAAGTCTACAGATTGCCAACCAGCTCTGTCAAAGGAGTTTTGTCAATATACTTTGATTCCTCAATTGCTATAATCTTGGCATGAAATCTCTCGGGTAGAAATCTAAGCACCTTTCTAACAATCTTAGGTTCGGGAATGGTTTCCCCAAGATTAAAGGTTGAGTTCACTATGTCCTTGAACTTGGCATAGAACTCATCAAACGACTCATCCTCCTCCATCTTGATCTCTTCAAAGCTTGTAGTAAGCCTCTGAAGCTTCGAATCCTTGACAGCCTTGGTTCTTTCATAGGTTGTTTGGAGGATGGTCCATGCTTCCTTGGCAGTTTCGGTAGATGATATCTTCTTAAACTCCTCATTCGTGACTGCACTGAATAAAGCATTCAATGCCCTGCTGTTGAAGTTAGCCACCTTGATCTTAGCATCATCTCAATCAACTGGCACTTCCTTTTGCTTGGTCCAACCTATCTCCACAGCTTGCCATACTTTTTCATCTAATAACTGCAAGAAAGCTTTCATGCGTACTTTCCAGTATGCATAGTTAGTGCCATCAAATAAATGAGGTATAATTAACAATTGTCCTCTATCCATGACAAGAAAGGTCAATGGATCACATAACAAAGATTAACCCCAATCAGAGTGTACCTGCTTTGATACCACTTAATAGACCCCTTGTGATAAATCAACCAATTAATTAGCCAAGTTAATTAATTAATTCAATTAACATGCAATACGCATTGTAGTACAAACAAATCACCAACTAAGTTAATATGCAGCAGAAAATAAAGTTGGCATGATGATTTGTTTACGAATGGGGAAAGCCTCCAAGGCAAAACCCAACTAGGTGATTTTAAGGTCATCACTCTTAAGAATCCACTATTATCACAACAAGCGGTTACAAGTAAAGGAATCTCAGTACCTTATACCAATCTACAGTTGAACCCTTACCCTAATACCCAATTAGACTTGTTCTGTAGTGACAATCTCTCATTTTCAATGCACGACTCCCAATACATGACTAACCAATCGATACATAGATCCAAGTACATAACTAACCACTAACTTAAGAAGAATGTTAGCTGCAAAGTTTTTCAATTCATCAACCCGATGAAGATCACAAAACTCCTTGGTTACAAAACGCTAAGGCGTACAAATACAGCAGCTTCTTCAAGAGAAAGACGAACTATATGTCTCCGGTCACAATATGCTTGTGAAAATCTTTTGCATTAAGTTGCATCCACCTTCATCAGCTGTGACGGCCCTTAAAATGATTCTTATATAGATTTAGGGTTGTGAGAAAAGAAAGCCTAAACATGTATATACGGATTTGTGTGAAATCAGATCTGAAAAACTGATTTCGTAAATCTCGATGGATAGGTTATCTATCGAGTAGTTGTCGAGCATGAAGCTGAAGATCCCTTTTTGTAAGGTTGAAATTTATCAACCATCTTGTTGGCTTTATTCCGTGCAAATTTGATTGTAATTTAGTACTTTAAACCCTGTATTTAGGTGGGATTCATGTAAGGGTAGTATGTGAAGAGAGTGTGAAAAGTTGCTCATCTTTGTGCAAAGAAGCAGAGACTCACGGCTAGGACTCGCAACTGACTCACAGCTTGTAAGCCGCCAAATTCTGTGCACGTGAGAAGCATGCGGGAAGGTGAAGGATCATGCCAACTGTCGCACTATAGGACAAAAGTCCTAGGCTGGCTAGGCCGTTACCTGGCAACTTGAACTCACGACTTGGACAAGCCGCGAGGCCAAGCTGCCAACTTACCTTGTTTAGCAAAACTTGACTCTTCATATTCCAAACACACCACTATATATAGACCCTTATACCCACGAAATGTAGAGTGCTTCCAGAGAGAATTTTTGTGAGAAAAACCCTAGAGAAAAACAAGATTGCCTCATCCCCAATCTTCACTAAGAGACTCTACAAATTCTTCTACTCTCTTCCTCTCCATTGATACATCCTTGAGAAGTCATTGACCAAATACTTTTCTCATCACACCCACGTCTATGAGAAGGTAAATTTGGTGCTAAGGGAAGTAGTTTGGAAGGAACTAATGACTATTGGTTGATGCTATGGTTTAGTAGTGGAATCCGATAAGCTAAAGAAGAAATAGGTTTGGCGTAACCTCGTTGGAGCAAAAAGCTTGGAGGGCTTAGGTACATTGGGTAAATTAGGCTTGAAAGGTCTTCTGCTGTTCATGTATCCCAACTATATTCTTTAGTGGATTATTTACCGCTTGGAAGGTGGCAGAGAGGTTTTACGCCAAGGGTTTCGGTTTCCTCTTCGATAACACATTGCTTGTTGTCCTTGTGTTTGCATCTCTCTTCCTTTATCTTTGCCTTTTATTTTCTGTTATGGATGTGATTATAATTGGTTTAAATTTTTTATTAATTCTGTATTAGGCTTATGTTCATGTTCCGCACATTAATTGTTTAATAATAAGCTTGAATTGATATTTTGTAATTTGGGGTCTAAATGTTCAAAAGTGTTTTACACGCATTTTGAACTTTCAATTGGTATCAGAGCGGGTACACTCGTTATGGTTTAAATACCTAAGTGTGATCCTTGACCCTTTTTGAGATGGATAGGTCTCATTCTTTAAATGTTCCACAATTTTTTGATGGTAACAATTATGCTTTCTAGAAAGTCAGAATGAGAGAATTCTTATGCTCTATTGATGACACCGTGTAGGATGCGGTTAAAATAGGTTGGACTAGGCCCGAGGCTGCTAAATCTACTTGGGATAAGGCGGCTCTTGCGGCAGCCAATGCTAATAGTAAAGCTTTAAATGCTATATTTTGTGGTGTGTCTCCGGAAGAATTCCACAAGATATCTCACGTGACAGTTGCCAAGGAAGTTTGGGAGATTTTGGAGACAACTTATGAGGGGACTAAGAAGGTGAAGGACACAAAACTCCAAATGCTTACCACCAAATTTGAAGAGCTTAAAATGGGTGAAGATGAATCGTTTTATTTGTTCTATGGGAAGCTCAACAAAATTGTCATTTCTAAGGTCAATCTTGGTGAGAAGATTGAAAATACTAAGGTGGTGGGAAAAATCTTGAGGTCCTTGCCTGAAAGCTTTAGAGCAAAAGTCGCAGCCATAGAAGAGAGTAAAGACTTGGATGAGATCAAAATTCAAGAGCTAATTAGGTCTCTCCAAACATATGAAATGGGGCTGCCTTCCCACAAGACGAGTAAATCACTTGCTCTCAAAACCATTACCGAAAGAATGGATGATCCCTCCGAAGAAGATGGAATGGAGAAGGAAGTAGCATATCTTGCGAAAAACTTCCGCAAATTTCTAAAGATGAAGAACAGTGGAAAACCATTCAATAGAGGAAAATTTTCTTTTTCAAGAGGTGATAGAAAAGAGTTTACGAGGAAGGAAAGGAAGGATTCTCAATCTCCTTCGGACATTGTGTGTTATGAATGCAATAGCCATGGACATCTTAAGAAGGAGTGTCCCAATTTCTTGAGAGGGAAAGGTAAGGCGTATGCCACAACGCTGAGTGATTCAGATTCTTCGAGTTCTGATTCTGAAGAGAGTTATGACAGAGAAGGAAACTACTCTGCATTCATGACCATTGCACATGTGGAGTTCTCAGATGATTTGGGTACACTTGTGAATGAGCTTGGGGAGCATTCTGATTTGAAGTCTATTGGAATAGTTGAGGAGTCTAAAGATGAGGAAGTTAGAGAAGCTGTGGGATTGCAAGAGACTTACAACTCACTCCTTGAGAAGACTAGTGAATATGCTAAGGTGGCTAATGCAGCCATTAAGAAAATGAAGAGGGTTGAGGAAGATTACAAAAGTCTTTTGGCATGATACAAGGAGGCAAAGTGTGAGATTGAAAAACTAAATGGTGAGCTATCAGAAGCTTACACAAAAGTGAGATTTCATGAGCAAGAGGTAGTGTAAGCTCATGCCAAGATAGAAAGAGTCTCCTCCCAGAAGTTAGAAGATGTTATTTCATCTCAAAAACCTTCCTCAGACGAGTCCGGGTTGGGATATACCGGAGGAAGTAGCTCGTCAGTCAAGGTCATCAAAGAAGTGAAGTTTGTGAAGGCTAAAGAGACGACTGTGGATAGGTCCATTCCTGAGAAAATTAAGGCTGAAAAGAAAAAGAAAGTGGCTGATCAACGGGTGTTTAATAAGTCTCGTAATCAATCAAAAGCTAGATTTGAAGTTAGAGGAAGATCTCTTCCAAGATCACAATTGGGTCCTAGATCGAACCACGTTTGCCACTTTTGTGGAGTGCAAGGACGTACAAGATCCAACTGTCATAAGCTGAAAGTATTGAACAATGCAAGTGCTCCTCGGTCACAAGGAAGAAGAAACGACAATAGGTCTTAGGGTGGTGAGCGACCAAGAAGTCAAAACCGTGATCCCAAAATGATGGACATGATGAAGATGGTTGGTGCCTTCACAAATTGCTTGGAAAGCTTCACACGAAGGTTTGATAGTCCAAACTCTTGTACCTAATCCGTAAAGGATATCACCCTAAACGCACGTGACGTGTGGGTGACAAGGGGTACTCATGCATAAGCATCATAACATGTCCATGTATCAATTCTTCCTATGCTTTGTGAATATGTTTTGTTGCATGTTTTATGCTTCTGTTTGTTTTGTTTTGGTGCTTGTTTATTTTTTTTGTGTGTAAAATGTTTTTACATTGTTTTTTATCAATATTTTATTACTTTTATGTCAAAAATCCAAAAACACATAAAAAGTAGAAAATCCATAAGTTTGATCAAGTTTGATGAGTGTTGTCTCAAAGTATATTTTGCCTTGTACATCTGTACTAATGGCTTTGTACATTTAACGAGCTTAGCTTGTCTCTTATGCACTCATATCATTATAGAAGAACTTTTGAAATCTTTGTGACCATTGTAAATAGATCTTCAACCTTGTCATGAATGATTAGTGAATGGTTTCGTTGATCCTGAAACATGCATAGACTTGTGCCTATATATCTTCTCACTTTTATTTTTATTGCTTTTACTTAAAGAGCTCACCAAATATAAATCTCCAAATAAAAAGAGATTTTGAGCTGCAAAAGCCTGTCGCACATACTAGTATTTGAATAAGAAAAAGGAAAAGCGACCAAAATAAAATTTATGATGCCCAAAAAGCCAAAGGCTAAATCATCAAATTGAAATATTGAAAATTTCAGGCATCAATCTCACAATGAGATTTGTTTCATCAAAAAGATCAAATGATATGTTGAAAATGGAGTCAAATGAAAAGTTTCAAAGTATTGTACTCAAATTTGTGGGAGTTCATATATGCACATTTCAATAATTGAGATGAGTCACATTATCTAGTGCTAGTTGTGTATGCCTTGATTGAATTGATCATTGAAACTTCATATTAAACTAAGGACTACTTCATTTTTGATATTCACACACAACACATAAGACTATGTTCAATGAATGCCATATTCGTTTGTGTGATTGTACTTGTTTAAATGTGTTTTCACAAGCTCGATCTTTGTTGATCAAACACAAAAATTTTTTTGAATGTTTTATTTTGTTTTTGGAAAGTATTTTGTTTTCTCAAAATTGTCAAACATTTCAAAAACTGTGTTGCCCTGTTTTGGCGACTCAGTTGCGGGTAGGTCCAATCGCATGCCCCAGTCGCAAGCTTACTCTAAGATTTTACGTGGATAATTGGCGAATCAAGGCTGCAGTCGCGAAAAAGATTTAGAAAATTTTTCAAAATTTCAGTTTTTATGGTTTTCACGGCTTAGTGTGGCGACTTGTTCGCGGGTGGAAGGTCCAGTCGCAAGGGGTACACTAAGATTTTTGTGGCTCCCTTGGTGACTATCTTGCTGGTAGACCTTCCAGTCACGAAAAACACTTAGAGAAATTTTTCAAGTTTCTTACCTTCACAGTGTTTCGCTGCTTACCCTAGCGACTTAATTAAGTCGCGAAAAACGAGTGTTTTGCATTTTATGGACAGTTTTTTCAAATTTTTTTTTAGTTTTCCCTCAAATATCAATGACTGTTCATTGTCTTCCCCAGATCTCTCTTTCAAACACTCTGTGTCTCACTGAAAAAGATTCCATTTATGCATCATGTCTTCATCAAACACCAAGAAAAAGGTATGGGTTATTTCTATCCCACTTCATTATACTTGGTTCGAGTATCTTTTTTCTGTTTTGTGAAGTGTTTCTGTTCTATTGAGATTTAATGGGTTCGAACTTAGTTTGGGGGTTTGTGTGTTTTGAGTTTTGTTGTTCTTGTCTTGCTTTACTTTGTTCCTTATTCTTCATGTGTTTTCATGTTTCTATCTATTGAGAGAATGTGATCTACGTTGAGGGTCTTGAATGTGTTGCTCCATTCATATCATGTTCTTGGTACTTTGTCATTTATGACTTTGTGGTGCACATTGCCCATTTGGTACTGAGTTGTCTCTGATATTCATCATATCATGTTTGCATATGTCTTCTTAGTGTTAACCTTGTTCATGTTTCTGTGATTCTGTGAAATTTTTTCACACTTATATATCTGAATCTAATCATACTAATGTGTGTATCCTATGTCATTGCATTTGGTTCTCTGCTATGTGTTTGATACCTTTCAGTCGACTCGTTGTTCCTCCAATGGCAAAGACATTGTAACCGACGACCTGTCAACACCGGTTGCTAAACGAACACGACGGTCATCTAAGTCTTCCAGGGACTCTACCATTGAGAGATTCAGGACTCCTACTGACTCCAAGACCTACACAAACATCTTCAAAGAGTCTTCTCTCATTGTGGAACGAATTGTCAAGTTTGATACCCTAGAGACAACGTTTATCCCTAAAATTTTTGCAGAGAAAAATTGGGCTGACCATTTTGGGAATTTTGAGGATCCAAGTGAAGAACTAGTTAAGTAATTCTACTCTAATGCCAGATACACAGGGGTAGAGTTGAAATGCTGGGTACGAGGAACAGAATTTTCTGTGAATGCAGACTACATTACTAAGGTACTTCGCATCACCAAACCAAAAAATGTGGATCAAACTCCATACAATGACAAAGTACTTCAGGCACAAGACATCCTTCAAGTTCTTGGGAATGAACATGAAGTGGGAAGCATAGGAGCATCTATAAGCACTGCACTGTTTTCGCCTTAACTGACAACTCTAAAGCTGATCATGTTTTCCAATCTCTACCCATTGTCAAACACAACCTTCATCAGTCTTGGAAGGGCTAAATTTCTATGTGACCTCATTAACGGTGCCCCGATTGACATCTGTGCTCACATATTCCAGATCATTGGGAAAACAGAGGCTCATTCAGCAACACAGACAATCCTTCCATTTTGCAGCCTAGTCATGAAGATTGTTCTTCGTGAAGGTGTTAGTCCTTCATCAGATGAGAAAATCCTGCCCCGTCCTCAACCAATATCCATGTATACTCTTCAAACAAGCAAGAGTCACTCATCCAAGAAACCTAAAACTGAGTCATCCACACATGCATCTCCATCTCCTCATGCTACAGTTACTCCTACACAATTAACCGGCACCCCGTCTGTTCCTCTTGGTTTTCAAATTTCCAAGCAAAGTTACTTCGTCAAAAATGTGTTTCATTGGATTTCTAAGTTAGAACAGCTTCTCAACTCCTTTCACAATCAAACTCAAATGCGTCTCAGAACCATTGAGTTATAATTAGATAACATACAACAGAAGCTGGAAGACAGCCTTTAGCTATTCATGCCAAAAAGGGGGAGAGTAGCACACAGTAAGAGGGAAAGAAGTCTAAGAATGAAAAGGAGTGTGCACTCAGAAAGGGGGAGTTTTTATAGTTGTTATATACTCTGAAGTAGTTTTTATAGTTATATACTCTGATGTGTTTATCATAGTTTTTATCCTATGATGATATGATTTATATACTTTTGAAAAACTTGTGGTTCACTGATATAGTCATAAATTTCAGTTATTTTTCAGCATATCTTACTTTATGTTTTGTTTGTACTTGGTACCTTTGTAGGTTTTTAAGGTTTCTGTTTATGATTTGTACCCATATTGCTTTTGTAAGCTTTTAAGGGTTGTTTCTATGCACCTTGTAGGCCTTTGAGGTTTGTACCTTGCTTTATGCAGCCTGTGTGCTTTGCCAAATCAGTACTTATAACTAAGTGTTATGCATTTCCTTCTAAGTACTGTCACTCTTGTGCCTTTGTAGGACTTTTTTCCTAGATGCATATACTCTATGTATTGTGCATTGGTTGAGTGTTGGTTATTCAAGTGATTTACCTTGTGTTTGTCAGTTTGAATGTCCAAATGTTCATTCCAAGTGTGAATAAGCATTGTGATCATTTGTCTATAGTGATTGTCTATTTTGGTCTTGCCATGGTTTATTGCTTTATTCCATTGTGCTTGATCGCATTGTGCTTGTTCCTTATGCATTACAAGTTTTCTGCATATAATGAACTTATTGTATTGTTGTGTTTCAGGAGTTCTTATTCTTATGATTCAAAAGCTTCACAGATTCTAGAGTTAGGTGTGAGTAAGTTTTCCAACTGTTCCCAACTCACGCGTTAAGTCTAGAGTTTGTTTTAGGGTTTTGTCACAGAATAGCCAAAGGGGGAGATTTTAAGGTTGAAATTTATCAACCACCTTGTTGGCTTTATTTCGTGCCAATTTGCTTGTAATTTAGCACTTAGTAACCCTGTATTTAGATGGGATTCATGTAAGGGTAGTGTGTGAAGAGAGCGTGAAGAATTGCTCATCTTTGTGCAATGAAGTAGACCCGCAGCTAGGACTCGCAACTGACCCGCGGCTCTCAAGCCGCCAAATGCTGTGCAAGTGAGAAGCATGCGGGAAGGTGAAGGGTCACGCCAGCTGTCACACTACTGGACAAAAGTCCCAGGCTGGCCAGGCCGTTACCTCGCGACTTGGACAAGCTGCGAGGCCAAGTTGCCAACTTACCCGTTTAGCAAAAACTAACTCTTTGTATTCCAAACACACATCACTATATATAGACCCTTATACCCACGAAATGTAGAAAGCTTTCAAAGAAAGTTTTTGTGAGAGAAACCCTAGAGAAAAACAAGATTGCTTCATCCCCAATCTTCACTAAGAGACTCTACAAATTTCTCTACTCTCTTCCTCTCCATTGATACATCCTTGAGAGGTCATTGACCAAATACTTTTCTAATCACACCCACGTCTATGAAAAGGTACATTTGGTGCTAAGGGAAGCAGTTTGGAAGGGACCAATGACTATTGGTTGATGCTATGGTTTAGTAGCGGAATCTGATAAGCTAAAGAAGAAATAGGTTCGGCGCAACCTCATTGGATCAAGAAGCTTGGAGGGCTTAGGTACACTAGGTAGATTAGGCTTGGAGGGTCTTCTGCTGTTCATGTATCCCAACTATATTCTTTAGTGGATTATTTACCACTTGGAGGGCGACAAAGAGGTTTTACGCCGAGGGCTTCAAAGAGGTTTTACGCCGAGGGCTTCGGTTTCCTCTTCGATAACACATTGCGTGTTGTCCTTGTGTTTGCATCTCTCTTCCTTTATCTTTGCCTTTTATTTTCTATTGTGGATGTTATTATAATTGGCTTAGATTATTTATCAATTCTGTATTAGGGTTATGTTCATATTCCGCACATTAATTGTTTGATAATAAGCTTGAATTGATATTTTGTAATTTGGGGTCTAAACGTTCAAAGGTGTTTTACACGCATTTTGAACTTTCACTTTTAAACCTTGATAGATGTTATCTGTCAAACTAGTTGTCAAGCTTTAAAATACAACACTTCTTCACTTGATTCTTGGATAGATTTGTATGGTTTTAACACTTAGACTTGAACTCTTGTTCCTTGAAGTATTAAACACATCTTAGATCTACCCAATTACAAGTAAAGTGCATTTTGTCAAAGGATTAGCCAATTTTGGATGACATATGTTCCTAACATGATTCACATATGTCCTAACAGGACATGGTGCTTAAAGGAGCTGAAGTACATGAATATGTTTCGATTCAGTATTGTTATAATTTCCTATACATAATGCATTTATGGAAGATGGCTTATGATGTGATCATAGTCTCCATTGAAATATTAAAATGTTACATTGACTTCTATCTCAATTGTGCTACAACATGAGATGCAAGAGTCAGCACTAGACTTAGACTTAATATTAAGTATAAATGAGATGTTTTGTATGATTCATATTGAGTGCTAAGAAAAGGCCTAAGGAGTTCCAATTCTATATCATTTTATGAAAATATTTCAATTTTTAAATGAATTGGAATTCTTAGATCTAGAGATTAAATGTTAATCTCATTTGGATATGATCCACAAGTCCTTGTTAGAATCATTTGATCAATTTAGATTGTTTTGAAAATAAATTCTTTTATATTATATGAGTTGATAAGTGAGTTCTACACAATGAAAGACATCCTAAGAGTGAAGGCTAGGATCAATATGATTTAATTCAAATTCTTAGCCTAAACCGAAAGGTAAGGGTGATAAGAAAAGGAATTATAATGCCAAACAGTTGGACGAGCTAGTTGTCCTAGTAGTTGCCAAAAGGAAATTAGACTTAAAAGTATGACCAAAAGGAAAGTGTTTCCATTTTGGTAAAGTTAAACATTGTCCATGATTGTTTTCTAGATGAAAATTTACATGTTTTACTTTTTAAAGAGAAAGTTTCCATCCTTTGGCATTGTATGTTTTGGCACTTATGTGTAGATCTTATTAACTTAAATGATATTCAAGATTGGTGAAAAATGAGCTTTTAGAACCATTATTTTGTTATATTCCCAGTCTATGAATTCTTTTTAGAGAATAATATGATCTAGGGCTCCTTTTTGTAAAGGAATGAAGTTCCAATGACTTCTTTAAGTCAATGCATACATAAAGGAGGAATATGGCTCTTTTAAAGGTAGATTTTTCTAAAAGAAAATTTTCAGAATTTGTTGTAAGACAACTATAAAATACATTTAGAAATGAGATGGTTGTATTAGATACATCACAAGACATTATTATGTAGACGACTATTACACCGATACAATATCGTAGTGGGAGGATTATCAATTAAATTCATACTTTTGGAATAAACTTTTGAAGTCATTCCACAAGGATATGAATTTGATCCTCAGTCCTACGTAAAGTCAATAGATGATATGAATATGGATTACTAGACCAAGGTTATGTGAATAGAATTAGTTTCTATTTAAAGTCTAGAACTTGTAAAGACGCCTAGTGGCATTAAGCCTATTGTTTTCAAATAGGTCTACAAGAAAATGATATTGATAGATTTGAAGGTGCAAACCTTTAAAGTCAAGACTAGTGGCGAAAAGATTTATTTAGAAAGAAATGATTTGACTATGAAAAGATTTTTTCACAAATAGTCAAGTTTGACTCTATCTAGATTCTCTTATTCATTATATTTCATTTGAATGAAATATGGCAATGGATATCAAGAAAACCTCTTTTAGTAGCAATCTCAAGAAAGACATCTATATGATGTAACTATACTTGTTCATAGTAAAGAACCAATAGTGTCTAGTATGCAAGGTTCTTAAAGTCCATTTATGGACTAAAGCAAGCATTTGAAACATAAAATATCATCTTTGATCAAGCAATTAAGTTGTTTGATTTTAATTGAGTATTAAAAGGCCTTATGTTTGTAAAAGCTATATAGAATAATAAATTTCTTAACGTATGTTGATGACATTCTAATCATTTAGAATGATGTAAAGTAATTGTCTGTTAGGTTCTAACACTTTAGGAATTAAATGTATTAGAACTTCAATGTGTAATGTGTTGGCAAATCATGATCAAAACTTAGAGTCTAGATTTAGGCTACTCAAAGTGTGTTTATTTGTAAAGTTGGAATCAAGTGAATTGCAGGATTTATTGGCTAAATTTGCAAGGCTCGATCAATCAAACCTCGTGCAAATTAATTTTCTGCAGATTTTTCCAACTTAGCTCAAGTCCGGTTTGATGTGTAGGGTTATATATTTTACTCTAAGTATAAAAGGAAAAACCCTAGCTTTGTTTTAGAGGTCTTTGATGTGCTGTGTGTTGAATCTCTTATGTAACGTCTCAGTCAGTTAAAAAAAAAAATGTGTAAGGTGAGATATTTTTGGGACCACACGTGCCCCACCTACCCATTCACTACCCACCACTCATCTCACACTACCACTTCATCACTTGGCCGGCCATCCCTTCTTCTTATTTTCTTTTCTTTCTTTTCTTTTCTCTCATACACTCCTCTCTACTCTTATATCCTCTCTCACTGGTACTTCCACACCACCACCACCATCATTTCCACCATCATTTTCTAGCAAGATCACCGAAAAATTCTTGAGAACCTATAAGCCACTTCACATCTTTTCTTGGAGGTAAAAATTTCTAATCTTTTCGTGGGTTTTACACTTTTGCTTGAGTTTATTTTTATCTAAGGTTCAATAATGTTACCCATGTGATTTATGAGAATTGGAAATGATATTTATGTGTTTATATGTATGGGTTTTGTATTGGTGGAATTATTTGATGAGTGGGTATATGGTTTGTGCTAATGATGACTAATTAAGGTTTATGTATGGTGGAAAATTTTGTGGTTTTGAGTTGTAACATGTAACGGTTGGTAAATCTAATTTTTCCATTGCCATTGGGTTTATTTGTAGTTAGTTGAATTTCAAAATTTCTTGTCTTGGAGGATATTTTGATTTTGCTTTCATGGGTCTCTTAATGATGTAGTGTAAATTTTATGGAAGCTAATCATGATGTTAGAGATGATATTAAATGGGTTAACTTTATAAATTGAAGTTTATGCCTTGTGAATCAATTTGTTGAGAAACTTTAGAAGTAGAATATATTATTATTGATGAGGTTAAATACTAGGCTTGCCTAATTAAGTGCTCATTTGGCAATTCCTAAATTGTAGCTAGATACAATTTCAATCCCTATGCTTATTGTGATAGGTTTACTTGATATTGTTTAGGTTCTAGCTAATCTCCTTAGAGCTTGGAGAATTAGGCTTTTGCCGTTGCGAGGTAAGTAGCTTTTAATGGGATTTTTGAAAAATAATCATGTTGTATAAATGTTGTTTTTGGGTTAGACACGCTTTTGGAAATTACCTATGGAAACTATATTTTCCTAAAAACTATTGTGTCGTAACCTTTATATATATATATATATATGATTATATATGAAAATGCATCATATTTGGTATTGCATTTGGGGAAATGCATGAATTGTTAATATGGAAAAATGAGAATCTTTTATTTAATTTTTGATAAGGAAATCATGGATTTTATGTTATATTATAAAATTGAAAGATGCTTATCTTGTCTTGTTATGTGAGAAATTAATAGAAAATCTCTTGACAAGAATGAAACTGAAAATCTTACAAACTTTATGAAAGTTAGATTATTTAAGGTTTTTCTGAAATTACCTAGATATAAACTATGTGTTTCAAAGTATATGTAACATATGAGCTTTATATGGTTTTAACACCATGCCATGTGTGATTTTTCGGTGATCACCCGATTTGGTTTTTGTAGTCTTTGTGACAACAGAATCAGATCCAGGTCAGTGCCCTTTCACTTTGGATGACGCGTTCTTCCCTGCTGCCCATAGGGGGAAGAGGTTCCTTGATTGTGTATGAGTGAGGTTGCTGTCCATGCGGCCAAAAGACCACATGCAAAAGAGATCCTATTTGACGCGCTCTCTCTGCTGCCTGTGGGGGGAGAGAAAAACCTTGAGGGTATGGGTGAGACTGCTATTCATAGGGCCAAGAGTCTGCATACTAGAGAGGACAAAACCATGCCAGTTGTGAATGGGTGGATCCCCTGACCGGTCTATGTGGTAGTGTGGTATATTTGTGATAATTTACCTTATGTTAGATATTATGGCTTTAGAAATTATATTGTTGGTGCTCACAGATTATAGTATATAGTTTCAAGGTATTTATTTTGAGAAACTTTGTGTTTCATTATTCAGTCATTCTTGTCATATCATATTATTATTATTGAAAATAAAACTTGCATTTCCCCCCACCCCCATTAATTATGCTACTTACTAAGCTCTGTCTCATTCTATTATTTTATAAACATTTCAGAGTAGGCAATAATCTTTTGAGACAACGTTTTGGTGGCTAACAGTAGTTAGACTAACTACAGATGGAGGCTGAACTTTTATAATGGAGATATTAGATGATGTACATCTTAGAAAATGCTTGACTCATTCTTTTGTATATTATAGTGGTTGTGACTTTATTCCCACTGATGGGACAAGCTGATGATATGTAATTATTTATTCTGACATCTATTCTTTTGTGGGCAATGGTCCTTATAATTATTGCTTAGAGCTCTAACTTACTTTGAGAGTATATTCAATGGAATTATTATGATAATTATTAATGTTAGTACTTGATATGATTTATGTGGATTGGATTGTCAAAAAGGAAAAATTTATAGGTACTTTGAGACGTCTTTCTCATGCTTTGGACCCTTTAGGGTTTGGGGCGTGACATCTTGTGAGATCTAGAGGTGTTTACCTTCATACACACTTAGGATTATCAAGATTAAGATTTATGTCAAGAACTTGGTGATCGTTTCAATTGTTGCATAAAGAATTTGAAGAATATCTAAAACCTTTGAGTGGAGTCTCAAAGTCACAAGTGGGAGTACTTGTGGTTGCAGTGGATTAAGGAAAAAAGTAGTCCGTGAACTCGGAGCTGTCACATGGTCGTGGTAGTAAGTTTTCTACACGAAGTAGCAATAGGATGTTAGTGGTCTAAGTTCTGTTGTAAAAACTTCAATTCTTTCATCGTGGATATGTTTTACCTTGAGGATGGCAAGGTTAAATCATTCCCAAGTTTTTTACCGGTTTGGTTTTCCTGAGTTATCATATCGTGTGTTCTTTATATTTCCACATTATTTACATGATATGATTTGATTGTGTTAACCTAGATCTAAATAACTTATCTAAGTAATCACTTGACTAAATAACTAGGTTAAACAACTTGTATTTTAAGGGGTCTAAAAACGTACATTGTTATCAATGGAGTTTTTTGTTGTCTAGTCCAGTTTGATATAAAGTTCTTAGGAAAAGGAAAAATTTACAGGTACTTTGAGATGTCTTTCTCATGCTTTGGACCCTTTAGGGTTTGGGGCGTGACATCTTATGAGATCTAGAGGTGTTTACCTTCATACACACTTAGGATTATCAAGATCAAGATTTATGTCAAGAACTTGGTGATCGTTTCAATTGTTGCATAAAGAATTTGAAGAATATCTAAAACCTTTGAGTGGAGTCTCAAAATCACAAGTGGGAGTACTTGTGGTTGCAGTGGATTAAGGAAAGAAGTAGTCCATGAACTCGGAGCTGTCACATGGTCGTGGTAGTAAGTTTTCTACACGAAGTAGCAATAGGATGTTAGTGGTCTAAGTTCTGTTGTAAAAACTTCAATTCTTTCATTGTGGATATGTTTTACCTTGAGGATGGTAAGGTTAAATCATTCCTAAGTTTTTTACCGGTTTGGTTTTCCTGAGTTATCATATCGCGTGTTCTTTATATTTTCGCATTATTTACATGATATGATTTGATTGTGTTAACCTAGATCTGAATAACTTATCTAAGTAATCACTTGACTAAATAACTAGGTTAAACAACTTGTATTTTAAAGGGTCTAAAAACGTACATTGTTATCAATGGAGTTTTTTGTTGTCTAGTCCAGTTTGATATAAAGTTCTTAGGAAAGACTAGTCACATCCTAAGAATTAAACTTTGTTAAAATTCAGCAATTATGTTGTTGGGTCTATCTCAAACTGCTTAGATAGATTAGATTCTAGCCAAGTATATGTAATACTTCAAGAAATGATTCTTTCCTTTTAAGTTTGAAGTTCATTTTTAAAGAACTATAGTCTTAAAACATATAAAAGGAAAAGCATATTAAGACGGTTCCTTATACCATATCAATAGGAAGTCTTTATGCTATGCTATATACTAGGCTAAATATCTATTTTGCTTTGGGCATGGTAAGCAAATATGAATTGAATCAAAGATCACTTAATTTAGTGAGAGTAACTCAAATATCTTAGAAGAATGAGGGATTATATACTTGTCCACCAAAGTGAGGATTTAATGGTTACTGGTTATACAAATACTGACTTGTAGTTTAATTGTGATTCATGAAGTTGAACTTCAAGATATATGTTCATCGTAGGTGGTGAAAATACACATTAAGCTCAAGTATTATCTCGTTAGAGAGATATGAATACATGAGATGTAGTAAAGATAATTTATGCAATAAATCTGGCTAAAACTTGTTTCCAAACCTTGCCTTAGAGCGACTATGAATTACTCTAAAGGGAAATAAGTGTCAGATATATGGTAAATTGTATTTGAGGGCAAGTGGGAGATTGTTGGGATTTATGCCCTAAATCCAATTTATTGGTATACCATAAATAATTAAATTGTTCAATTATATGAGACAATTTATTTATGAACTAATGAGACATTATCATAGTCCTTGAGATGCATTGTATGTGATTTATATGATTTAGTCACAAAAGATATAAATCACAAGTTCCTTGTAAACTAAAAATATAGTTTGTAGTCGGTGAAGAAATTGGGCGTTTTATTTGCGAAGACTATAACACATCAACTAAAATGGTTTGTCTTGATCATGGAAGTGGAGACTTCTAGTTGATGTGTTTATGTGTCTTAAGAGTTAAGGCATATTGAACTGGACCGCTATGAGATTAATTATTTAATCAACAACTGTCACCTGAATAATTAATCTCACGACTTCTAATTTCATAGACTCTTAATCCTGAGAGGATAGTGAACCTGATCATGAAATGTAGGTTACTTTGACATATTAGGAGTGAGATCTAATATTCACGGTCAAAACCTCAGTATGTTGAATAACCACACATAGTGTTGAGGGAACACGTATTCTCAAGATGGAATCCATAATCTCTTTTTATAAAGACACGAAATATCCCCTTGAAATAAGTTTAATAGGAACTGGTTATTCAGGGCGCCCACTTTAGCAAGGACTTACTAAAGCTAATATTTATTAAAATCGGATTTCAATAAATGTGAATAACTAAAAGATTAAATCGGGTACTCAAAGATAAAATAGTTGTTTACAAAGTGATAGTTCATTATGACTTTGTTCACTATGGATATTCCATGAAGGGGTCAAATGATATCATTAGAGTCTTGGGATATAATTTATTAATAAGGCTTAGAATGCAATTATATTTATATAGTGGTATTAAATATAATTAATGGTAACTTTGGACTTGTTAAGAGTTGACAGAAAAGCCCAAGGTCCATTGGAGCTAGAGTCTTATTTGTTCAATTTGGTCTCATCTCAAGCCACAAACTAAAGCCCAATTAGGCAAGTCCAAAAGGCTAGCCTAATTAGATAATCAATTATGTATAAGGAGAGAAACATACAGAATTTTTAGATAATAGATGATGGAAATGGTGTGTATGTGAGTGTAAGCCACTCTCTTATTCTCCCTTGAACATATACATGTAAACTGATTGAGAGACCACACTTCTTGGGCATCATGTGGAATTGAGATGAAGATTAGAGATATTCTCAAGTCTTGGTTTTGAATTTCACTACATCAAGGTACATTTTTTATTCTTTGTTCTAGAATTTAAGGTTACCTGTTGTCTCTCATGAATGAAGTAGATCTGTGTTTGTTACTTCCGTTGTGTGTTTTGTATGAGATGCAAAACCAGATTTTCCAACAATATATATATATATATATGAGCAAGATGAGTGTTTGAGATCATAAAAGCTAGACAACTAATTCTGATTATATTTGTTGTCAAAATTTTAGTTTGAAGCCTAGTTCATTCTTGGTTTTTTATTTATTTATATTGATTACATTATGTAGGTTTACACATACACATGTTATATATACATGTTTTAAATTATACAAGAAATATTATAAAAATTTGTCCATACCAAACACCAGAAAATGTTCTAAAGTTCATTTTTAAAGTTGTTATCAAACACCGGAAAATAAGAAAATTTTTCAAAAAATGATTTCTAGAAAATAAACAATTTACTAGAAGACATTAATGCTCAAACAAATCGAGCAAAGTTTAGTGTCGTCAAGGTAAGATGATGTCGAATTCGCTAACTGTCCATTCGGCCACTTCATTGCCGCTAATGTATATTTCTGTCCCTAAGTCAATCGATGGCCAATACCTTGCCACAGGCACAGTACCTGGATCCTGGATTTCAGCAAAAATACCATGCTTCTTATGTTGTAGCTTGTAATGTAAATTATGTAATAACAATAATAAGAATTAACTAGTGCAAGCAAAGCAACTAAGAAATAACTAAATAACCATTTTGTTTAGAACAATATGATTTTGATTAATACGCCTAAAGTTCTAGACGTCTAGTGGTAGCTACTAGCCAGTGCTATTCTTGACTTTTGATTGACATTAAATGTGCGGATAAATTTTTTCATACTGCTTACATTATTTGTTATAATTATTGTATAATAGAAGTAGTACTAATTTTTTTTTAAAAAAATAAAAGTAATATTGGTGGTGGAGGGTCCCATGAGAAATTTATATTATTACAATCATAATTATTTTATTATTATTTTATTATTATTATTATTATTATTATTTATTGATAATTTCATAGTATTTTTTGATAATTTCATAGTTGCAATGAGGAGAGAGAGGAGAGGGGAATCATAATTATTTTATTATTATTTTATTATTATTATTATTATTATTATTATTATTATTATTATTTTTTGATAATTTCATAGTTGCAATGAGGAGAGAGAGGAGAGGGGAGGTTTGAACCGTAGACATCTCTGTTAAAAATACAATAAAATGCAAATTGAGCTATAACCCTCTAGACATACTTCAATTATAACTTACTAACCTCAAAAGTTATGAAAAAAGTTATGTCCATAGTATTGCACCTCACTTAATTAATACAACTAGGAGATTGTGCCTGACTAAAATATCATGCATGCATAGAAACTAATTAACGTACCTGATAGAAATAAAGATCTCGAGACAACCTTCCAACATCAAGCTCCCATGTCCTCGAATCCCCAATCCAACCCTCACCCTTCTTTGTTGGATATCCGTAGTCCCCCCAAACCGGGTGAGGTAAAATTTGCAAAATCTCTTGAGGTTGAGGATTGCTATATGCATCACATAAGTCGTAGGGCTCCTCAAGATGTTGGGCGTTCCCTGGAGAGCAGTGTAGGTGATATGCATTATAAGGGAAGCTAGCATTGTCTGTTCGATGGATGCGAGTCCCATTTGGAAAAGTGTGGTATGGGGGGCAAAGTTGTAGATTATTTGGCTTGCACCATGGTTGGGTACTAGGGTTTATGATCATCTCGCTGTATCGAGTCACGTCTGTGGTCACATCCCCATTGCAGGGTTTTCCATTGTTCTTCCAACAGCTCCCAATGTCCATGAGGTAAAATTGGCTCTTTTCACCCCCTCCTTGCTTTATGTCAAGTGTGAATCTAACTTTGAAATTGGGAGATTTTGGTATCTGAAAGAAACAATGTAATAAATTTATCCATAAACATAATGATTGTGATTATGTTTTTTTTAAAAGAATTTTTTTCTTCTAGTATTTAGTGATTGATAATTGGCCTTTTGTACGCTAACAATGTAAGATTTTTTTTATTTTTTATTTTTGTTTGGGAAAAGATTAAACTTACTATTTTTGACATTCCCCTTGTCTGATAATGATATCCTCCGGAGAATCCCGTTGTGGCATCCGACCTTAAGTATATCATTAACCATGGATACTTTGACGATGTCTTCAACAAATGATGAAAAACCCAGCTTCCTTTTCTAAGTTCCTTCTCCCAAGTCACAGAATAGTATGAAGTGTCATTTTTAGTAACAGCCTTTGTAACATTTGCATCCAAGTCCCACGACCCATAAAAACTTCCCCTTAGTCGTGTATTGCCATTTTCCCCTTTAACGCTTTTTGTATAGTTATGGTACATCAATGGCATGTTCATGCATCCTTTACCGAAGCATGGAAACCGAGGCTCCGGTGGGAATGGCCTTGCTTTCTTACCATTCATCGGGCATATAGCGGCTGTTGTGTCGGTGTTGCCACTCTTTAGCATTATCATCCAGAACTGCCATGGTCTTGGCTTGTCTTGGACTTGGCATTTTTTCCCCAAGTAGATCTCTTTCTGCGCCGCATAAAGGTCTGCATTGCTGGCGTTTATTTCTCCAGAAGAGTCCTTTATCCCAAGCCTGTTGTCTCTTTCATGCACCTTGTGATCTAGCATCACTACCTCCCAAGATCACAAAACATGAAATTTTAGTGCTAATTGGCGGCCTGTCCAGATCCTAATAATTAAATTAGATCTACCATGACTTAATTTGGAAGTGCTTCCTGAATTAAGTATGACTTTTTTGCTATATATATATATATATATATATTCTCAAATCATTTAGCTGTATTACTTACTCTTACTCTCCAAAAAACCAAATGAATACCAGCATAGGGTAATTTTAGTATTTTACCGTTTGCTGGATGAGGCTACCATTAAAAACTTCAGTGTTCCTACCAATAATAGGAATTTGTATATTGGTGACCGTTAATTGGAGTAGAGGGACATGACCAAGGTATAATAATAATAATAATATTACTAATTATTTAAAGCTGCAAGAAACTATTACATTAAAAATATTACTAATTATTACTCTCTTCATCCCAATTTTTTTGTCCCGTTTGAAAAGTCAAACTTTTTAAGGGAATATCATTATTGTCTTGTCTGTCTTATAAAAATATATAAGTTTACAAAACTATTTTTAAATAAATTTATCAGGTTTTTTTTTTAAAAAAAAAGTTATTTTTAATGAGGTAACTAAAAATGTGCTCCAATTAAATTGATTTTTTAAAATATTAGTTAGTTTTCTTTTCAAATAGTTTTGAAAATAAAATAGGGGTATAATAAAAACATTAGTAAACTAATAATTTTTATTTTTAGAAACATGAAAATATTTTAGGACATCCCAAAATGGAATAGATGACAAATAAACTGAGACAGAGGTAATAATAATTAGTAATATTTTTAATATAATAGTTTCTTGCAGCTTTTAAATTGTCTTCATCAAGATAAATTTTAAAATATGGGAGAGTGAAGTTTACTTTATGTTTAAGAAGTTATGATGAAAAGTACTGAAAATGATTTTTTCTTAAATTTTTTTAAAAAAATGAAATTGAAAAAAAGAATTAAAAAAAATCCCTTTACCTTATTAAGTTATTGCTGAAAAGGAATAGGTATGAAAACTTTTATCTTCTTTTTTTTTTTTTTTTTTTTTATTGGCTGAGAACTTTTATCAGCTAGATATTTTTATGTATTAATTATCTATAGATGGTGTAGTAAGTTTTTTTTTTTTTTTTTTTTTTTGAGGAACCGATGGTGTAGTAAGTAGTAACTACATTTATATATATGTGTGTGTGTATAAAAGGATTTTGTTTTGAGAATCATGTATGAGGAATTCATATGGTTATTTTTATAAAAATTGTATAATAAACAATTTATTTGAAATAATTATTATTAGAAATATGACATTTTTTCTTGTGTTTATTTGCTTTGACAACCATCAAAACAAAAACTAGTAAAACGAAAACAAACTTAATAGCACATGCAAACAATAGTATTAAAAAAAAAAGTTTAAATTTAGATTATTAATGAATGCTCTAAGGCAGTAGCGGAGCCAAGAATTTGGTTCAGAGGGGGCAAAATTAAAAGACAACATTTAAAGTGAAATTAATCTAAAAAATATTAATAGATAACAATAACAAAATAAATAAACAATTATAAGAAAATAATTTTAAGAAAATAAATATATTTCATATCATTAAAATAAATAAACAAAAATAACCAATTCATAGTTACTACAAAATCTATAATAAAAAGCTTACAAACTGATGTAGTAAAAATGTGATTATTTTTATTTAAACAGTATAATGAATAGATATTTGTGATTATTTTTTGTGATTGGTGACATGCCAATTTGTAAGATATAAATAGTAAAATTTGCAATATTTCTAGCATCACTTAACAATAAAATACTGCAAAAAGTATCATTGATAATGAAAATAATGATAGAAATTAAAAAAGGAAAAAGCTGTGAAATAAGTGTCAAACGAGGGACAAGGCAAAAGCTTACAAGAACAATAAATTAGGTGAAAAGGATTTGATGTTTGAGAAAACTTTTATTTACTTTCCTTTTTTTTTTTGTGTGTGTCAGAATCACTTTCAAGTTTCAACCAATTGGTTCATCAAAAAAAAAAAAAAGTTTCAACTAATTGGGTGTCATTTTTTTTCCTTCCTTTTTCTTTGTGTCAGGTTCCCTTAAGATTACAATTGCATATACAAAAAAAATTTTAGGTGGAGTCAGGGGGGCAAGTGCCCTTCTCGCCCCCCTCTAGCTCCGCCACTGCTCTAAGGGCACCCGTTAACCTGACTCATATATATATATATATATATAGTCCAACTTTCATGTATGGTAGATGTGATGGATGCATGGTGTGATATACCCTCACAAGTCACAAGTCACAATGTATCAGCTTCATTTGAGTTTCAGGTTACAGGGTTTTTCACTTTTTCTTAAATTGAGCAACATATATAAATTATTGAGTGTAAATGTTTTTTTTTTTTTTTTTTTTTTTTTAAATAACATGAGACAATATTAGTTTTGTTCTTTTGAGTCATATTTCTCTAATGTAGCTTGTCGTGTTTTAGAATGCAGGGATGACTGATGAGGGATCTAGAACCATTTCATAAGATTGAGACAATTTGACAAATACAATTTTAGACTAAACTTACATGAATTGTCCAATGGTCCACACATTCTACAATCTTTGTCTTTACCTCGGATATGCGTGAACTTAACTGCAGAAGTGACTTTAAGTTATGTCCTTAAGTTAGGATGCTTTACGTTAGCTCATCTTAGACTTTTATTTTTATTTTTATTTTACATATATACAAGATAGAAATT
>NW_027069598.1:653055-839070 GCF_002906115.3 Quercus suber | reverse complement strand
CCCCCCCCCCCCCCCCCCTTTTTTTTGTTTAGGCTTAGTGCAATATGATTAGTTGTTAAATATTTTGATCCAATATTGTATTTAGACTCTTTTGGATATACACCACTATCAGTTTCTTTAAGACCTTCTCTTATCTCTTCATATGTATGTGTGTGTGTTAAAAATATTTAATATTCTCAATATATATATATATATATATTATTTAGGCTTGGTGTTCGCCATAATATGAAATGGATCTATATGCATTATCATATAGTAGGTGAAGCATATGATAATAGTTGTTAAAATATGCAATATTAGTAGGTGAAGAATATGATAATTAATAGTTTTAAATATGCAATATGATAATTGTTTGCAAAAGAAAAATAAAAGTATATGTTTTGAGGAGAAAAAATTCTATAATAGTTGATTCCCATATATGAATTTAGAGATTATCAAAATATAAATTGTTTTAGTGTTGTTTAATAGTTCTTATGTGATAAAATGGAAACAAAATTTGTATAAATTGCTCATCAACTTCTCCAAAAATATAAAATAATATTCGATTTCATATGAAAAAATGAAGATTCATTTTCTTGTTCTAATCAAAATTATACATTCTTCAATTTTGTATTGTGTTGCATTTTGATGCACATCTCTATCTTGCCATATATAATAATTGAAAGTAAAATGCAAAATGTGTACTTGCCAAAAAAAAAAATCAAGATATAGACTTTTTACTTACAAAAGATAATATTATATATAACAAAATTTAGCTACAAAATTGGTTGTGACCTTAGACTACAACTTTACTCAATATCATTTTATTAGAGATGAATTTTGACATATCCACCATTGGATTATATCTTATTCTTATATCCTCCATACTTGCAAAATTTCAAGAAAATTAAAGATCAATAGCTATGTTATCAATAAATTGTTTAAATTACAAGTTTTGTAGTTTAAAATTATGCATAAAATATAAGCTTATAGATTATATAGTAAATAATATTTGATTAACACAAAATTTGACATGTGTATTAAGAGCGTAAAGAACATGCAATTCAACAGTTAGATTTTCAAAATATGTGGCAATGTTTATTTTATTGAGTAAGGTTGTAACTTTAAGTTACAATCAATTTTGTAGCTAAACTTTGTCTCATTATATATTACAATAAAATCACATTATTTTGAGATGAGTTTGAAATTTTTACTTATAAGTCTCAGCTACTATTCTCATTTTCGCTTAACCCAATATATATATATATAAGTCAATTTTTCCCTAGTAGTTTATAATAAAACTAACACTATAAAATTGTTCATGCATAAACATGGCGAAATGGTGAGTTGAACATCTACATCAATACTATCAAGTCCACAACATACCATACAACAATGGGTAATATCATCTCAATTCCTATCAAGAATAATGTGAAGCGATAAGAAAACTTTTACCAGCATATCACAACCTGTGGTAATCCCAATGTTTATACTTTATATATTATATAGCATTTTTGCATATATTATCCTGACTTTCACCGTCTGTCCAATGAGATCCTTAAAATATCTACATCACCATCGACGTACCAATCAACCTGAAAGACATGCAAGAAATAATTTCTTATTTTGACGTTCTTCAAGAATTAAGGGTGTCGCTTCTGTCTAGTATCCTATGACAGTGGATCCACTGCGATCATGACATGTGCTTGAAAATAGACATGTCATGATTATAGTGGGTTCAGTGCACTGGTGGCACTAGACATGAGAAAAAAAAAAAAAAAAAAATCAATTGCATACCCCAGCCAACAACTGTGACACCGCCACACCGGTAGTCAAGTTAGTGAAGAAACAAGTTCAACTCTTTCGGGAACTGGTGTAAATTGAACAACCCAATTAATATTTAAGGCCCTATTGTACAGAAATTGAGCCGAAGCGAGATGCAAATGTTCTCGGCAATTAAAAATTACCAGAGTCACTTTTTGACTCACAAATGCAGCTAACAAACGCACTTTGTCGCTAAGTTAAAAACTGTTCAGCGCAGGAGAAACTTTCCTCTCTTTCTCCTGGAAAGTACCCTCAGCCACGCCCAAAGTAACACGGCAAGAGAGTGCATGAGAAAGTATCTTCGCTGAAACTTCCAAATTCTAATAAATTATGAATACCAACCCACCATTTTGATATGCAATCTCTCCCTCTCCCAATTCAGTTATGTCAATTCCCCATAATTTTTTCCATTCCATTAATCTTCCACCCACCATGTCTGAGACTGAGACTGACAGTAGTTGTTCAGAGTTTAACCAATCACCTTGTGCACAATTCTCTAATTCCATAGTGTCACTATTCCCACCAGCCGTGTCTCAAACAGACAGTAGTAGCTCCAAAAATTATGAAATAATAATTCTGATTGATCCTTGCAGTGGTGATTGACCGTGAACTCTTCAATGTTTTTGACTTTTTTCGTGAAAGGAAGGATGTTTGTTTTAAATGGTTCTATATGAATACTTAACCAGGTACATTTGACATGCCACATGCCAATGAGAAGGGATTGTGAATTGGGAAATTCTACTAACATACCCTCATATTTGGGTTCATGCCAATCAGGTCCAAAAAATTTCAAAACTAGCCAATTTGGTCCCTAAAACCAATTTAGTTCTTAAACAATTAGTTATTTTTTCTCAACTATTTTGGAGACTAAGTTGGCTTTAGGGATCAAATTGGTTAGTTTTAAAAAGTCCTGGACCTGGTTGGCATTAGCCCAAACTTCAGTGGGTGTGAATGGAATTTACCCTTGTGAATTTTATTAAGCTGTCAAAGGTCAGAATTGAAGTAACGAAGAACAGAGCTCTACTCAAGCAAAGCAAATCATCAAAGTGAAGAAGAAGAAGAAGAAGAAAGATAGTAGCAGAGATGCAGAGCAGAAGAAGAAAGTTGTTTCAATTAAAACGACAAGTAGTTTAGATGTGTGAATGTAAAACTACATGTAGTTTTAGCAGTGTATTTAAATGTCAATAAGAAGCATGTGTAAGAATTAGTTATACACACGTGTTGGTGTAGTTAGGATAGGGTCTTTCTCTTTTCTGTTATTCTGAGTTTGTTAGGATATAGATTCTTCTTCTCATAGCTATATAAATAGCTGGTTGTAATTAGTTTCTAATTAATGAAATCTTTTTTTCAATCATTCAGATTTCATAAATTTGTCTTTTGTAATTATATATAAAATATATAATATGATATGATATTACAGTCAATCTCTGGCATAAATATTCTGCTAAAAAAATTTAAAAAAAAAAATCTCTGATATAAATAGAACAAGATGTGAATGCTCCCGGCAAGAAAATTAGCCAAAGACGCAAAAGTCACAATTTTCGACTCACAAATAGAGCTACCAAATGCAGGGAAACTTCCTCTTCTTATTTTTATTTCTTCTATAAAGTGAACTTGACCCTTGTTCTAGTCAGTCACGCCGTAAGGAACGCGGCAAGAGAGTCCATGAGAAAGTATCTTCGCTGAAACTTCCAAATTCTTATAAATTATGAATAGCAACAGACCACTTTGAAATGCAATCTCTCTCTCTCTCTCTCTCTCTCTCTCTCTCTCTCTCTCTCTCTCTCTCTCTCTTCCAATTCAGTTATGTCAAGTCCCCATAATTATCTGTCCAATATGGATAAGCAGAAGCACCAAGTTGATCCAAGTAAGTTTCAAAGAATTTTGATTCAGGATGAGAAAATTCTAGTAAATGAATATTATATAATTGCAATTATTAACATTTGGTAATATTTGGTTGCAGAATTTGTTGCCAACAACTCGGACCCTGATAGTCCTACAATTAGTGAAGTAAGAGGTCAATCACTAGTAGGCTACTCATTTTTCCCATCAGACAAGTCGGAGTTTGGTAGTAGTAGTCGGATATGGAATGAAACAAACCCAGACGACTTCTCTGTTTCCATTTCAACACTATTCCCAACCTACAACTCTAACAGTGACACTAATTCAGATTCAAATGAAACACCTCCAAGATTCTGTCAATATTCCAATTCCATAGTATCATTCTTCTCACCTGCCAGGTCTCAAACAGACAGTAGTTCCGAAAATTGTGAGATAATAATTCCAAATCCTTCCATTACAACACCCTCCTCATTTTCTCGCTTCTTTCCACTACCTAATGGACAAACGAGTCTTTCCATTCCGTTAATCTTCCCACCCACGATGACTGAGACTGAAACAGAAGAAAGTTGTTCAGAATCTAACAAAACACCTCGTGCAGAAGCACAATTCTCTTGTTCCATAGTGTCAATCTTCCACCAGCCAGGTCTCAAACAGACAGTAGTAGTCGTGAAAATTATGAAATAATTCCCACTGATCGTTCCATATCAGCAAGCCCTACACGAACAATCCGAACAGCAATCTTCAAACACTTGATTGAGTTTCTTAAGCCAAAGAGCAATAATAGTCCAAAATTTTCTCATCCCAAAAAAAATTCCATACTGTCAGCGTTTTCCGAAGCCAAAGACTTGATCGATATTATTCATAGCAAACAATTTCCTTTGCAAATGCTACTTAAAGCCACTAACAAAAGAGGGGGGGGGGGGGGGGGGGAGGAGTTTAACTGTTGATACAATTCATACTGTGGTGTACAATATGATAATAATTGTTAAATGTGTTCTAGTAAGAAGGAAGAGAGAAAGATCTTAAATTATAATTATTACATGTCAACAATCAATGCAATAAATTATAAATTATATTGCAAGAGTAATGCATTCTTTTATTGTATTTTTGTTTTCTTGAGAAGAAAATTTTTTTATTGTAGAATTGCCAAGGAAAGCATCCAAGTGTGTGTATATATATATACCCCTTTTGCTTTTTGGGTAACCAACTGGTGGGATATTTGTGATTGTGTTGACTACAAAGAAGAAGAAGTTTTCCTCCACCCCTTTGTGTATATCCTATTACTGATCCATCGAACTCTCTAGGAAGAGCAAGAGTGATGAAGTTTTCATCTTAAAGCAGGATTTTGGCAATTAGAAATATATATATATATATATATGTGTGTGTGTGTGTGTGTGTGTAGTTAGGAACACTTGCTAAAACGTTTAACCAATGTGAAAGTAAACAGAATTTTAGTGATCAAATTAAAAGTAAAATAATATAAGAGAATTTAATTAGTAATACCAGCATCATCACCCAAAATGACTCTAAGCAACTACTTAGAAAAATAGACAACCCAATAGCCATTTATCACTTACTGTCCCAAAGAAAAAACTTTTATGGTAGTAATTTCGTGTTTAATACTTTTGGTTCTCTAAGCAATGCTATCGAAATTGCTTTACTAACACAAGATATTGTTGCTATTATCTTGACAATACTTGTCAATCTTCATATATTAATCTTCTCCATTCTAATGTGAATGTTCAAATAGTGTATAAAACACTATGAACATTTAGACCCCCAATAAACAAAATATCAATTCAAGCTTTATATCAAACAATGTATGTGCGGAAAATGATAATAAGCTTATACCAAAATTGATAAATAATCTAAACCAACTAAAATCACATCCACAACATAAATTAAATGATAAAGATTAAGAGAAGAGAGATGCAAACACAAGGACAACACAACGATGTGTTATCAAAGAGGAAACCAAAGCCCTCGGCGTAAAACCTCTCTACTGCCCTCCAAGCGGTCAATAATCCACTAGAAAATGACGTTGGGATACATGAACAACAATAGACCCTCCAAGTCTAATCTACCCAGGTACCTAAGCCCTCCAAGCTTCTTGCTCCAACGAGGTTACGCCGAACCTTTGTCTTTTCTAACTTACCGGATTCCGCTATAACCCATAGCATCAACCAATAACCATTGGTCCCTTCCTAACTGCTTCCCAAAGTACCAAATAGCCTTCTCACAAATATGGGTATGGTGAGAAAAGGATTTGGGTAAGAACCTCTCAAGAATGTAACAATGGAGAGGATGAGAGTAAAGGAATTTGAAGAGTCTCTATGTGAAGATTGTGGATGAACCAATCTTGTTTTACTCTAGGGTTTCTTTCTTAAAATTCTTTTTGGAAGCTCTCTACATTTCGTAGGTATAAGGGATATTTATACTTGGGTGAGAATGGAATGCGAAAAGTCAATTTTTCCCAAACAGGGTGGTTTGGCGGCTTGGCCTCGCGACTTGACTAAGTCGCAAGTTCAAGCCGCGAGATAACAAAACGGCTAGGCTGGACTTTTTGTCTTGTAGTGCTCCAGTTGGCGCAACTGTTCATCTTCTCGCACGCTTCACTTGTGTGCTGCATTTGGCAGCTTGCCAGTCGCGAGTCACCTACGAGTCCCAGCCGCGAGTCTCTGCATTCTTGCACAATCTCGAGCATTTCTTCACACTCTTTCACTCACTACCCTTACATGATTCCCACCGAAATACAGGGTTACTAATTGCTAAATTACAAGCAAATTTGACACGGAAATTCGACCTTACAATCTCCCCCTTTGACTATTCCGTGACAAAACCCTACAACAAACTCTAGACTTAACGCGTGAGTTGGGAATAGTTGATTAAAACTCACTCACACCTAACTCTAGAATCTGTGAAGCTCTTGAACCATAAGAACAAGTATCTCCTGAAACACAACAACACACTATGATCATTGTATGCAGAAAACTTATAATGCATATGGAGCAAACACAATGCGATCAAGAAAAATGGAAATAAGAAATAAACCAAGGCTTGACCAAAAACAAACAATCACTTTAAAAAGTGATCACAATACTCATTCACACATGGAATGAATATCCGAACATGCAAGCTAATAAGCTCAATTGCAAAGAATCATTTGTGTGTCCAATACTCAACCGATGCAATAGCACTAGGAAATTGCATTAAGGATATAAAATCCAACAAAGGGCACAAGAGTGATGTACTTAAAGAAAAATGCATGACATTTAATATCAGGTACATAAGCTACAAAGCATGGGTACATATACCTTAAAAGCTTACAAAAGCAACAGGTACAAATAGTAAATAAAAAATTGAATAACATCTTAAGTATTAATAAACCAAAGTTTCAAAGTCAAACAAATCCCTGAGTTTTAAACCTTTAAACCAACATTTTAACCATAGTGTATCAAAACCATAATGAGAGCATTCACCAAACATAACATACAAACATAAATTAAAAACTAAAACATAAACTAAATAAACAATGTTTATGGCATGCTCCCCCTCAAAATGTGATGTTGCAGAAGTCTGAAGAAAAGCACACACGATGTTCTCTTTATGGAACAGAAACTAAACTGTTAGTTTCTGGTAGTAAACCTTGAATCCACGAAAGGTTTCCCTGAATCCACAAGGAGATAAAACTGGAATTCACCAGAAGAAAATTTGACAAAAACGTCTGTGTTTTTTGATAATAGTCTACTTTGCCTCTGACAGCTACAAAACATATAAATAGTGGGGAAAAACGTTTAAAACCCTAATTCGCACTAATTAAGCGATTAGGTGACAAAATTATTGAATTTTACCGAAAATGGAAAAATTGAGTTAAATGCAAAATCATAAACTACTGACCTTAAGGGTCGTCCCAAAACAGGCGGGACCTTATTTTGACTTTTAAACTAAAAGTTATTAAGGAAAAACAAATATTACTATAAATAGAAAAAACACTTTTTTCGGGGCCTTAATGAAAGAATTTGCCTAAATTTTGGCAACATTCATGACAATTGTAATGAGTCTGGATCAAAACGCCATTTCCCTTCAACCTGCCAAATTTTATGCAATTTCAACACTGTTACCCCTGATGGCCCCTACTAGCACCCCCCCTTTGATCTTGTCTTGTGACTTCCTACGCCCCTACTACTCCAGAAAGGCATGTGCTGTCTGTTCTACATCAAAATGGCACTCCCCCTCAAGAGCTGCCCCTCAAAAATTAAAATTCTTCCCCTTTTTGACCGGAATGGCCAAAGGGTCACTACTGGGTGTTAAGGCTATCAAATTTGGCTGAAAGTACGTTGAGCTGATCCTGAATTGTTGCCATCCTGTCAGTGTGCTCATTCTGAACTTCTCTGAGACCATCAATCCTCTCCAGGATGATCTGAAGTGCATCTGGAGGTGTAGTTGATAAGGTTGAAGCTCTACTCCTCTTGCTTCTGCGTTTGGGTGTGGATGTCTGTCTTGCAGTCTCTGCTTCAGTTTCCATAGGATCACCTTCTCCTTGGTCATCCACCTTTTCATCACCTTTTGCTTTGAAAATTCTTATGAGAAGACTAGGAAAGATTAGCTTGTGCCTGGATGTTTTTCTAGTCTCATCTGCAATTGTGTCATATATGTGAGAGCTGATGTCAATGAAGGTTTTCTCCTTGAGCTCCATGAGGAAGATAGCTCTGGCATTAGTAAGAGTAGTCATCTTTCTTATAGGATACAAGTTGAACATCATGATGGTGGTTAGACACCTCATGTCAACAGGGAAGGCATTAGTATTGAGACATCTCCCCTCTTTAACACCACCAATCCGAGTCTGGACAGTGTCTATAGATAGCATCCTGTCTTTGTAGTTGGTGAAATTATGATCCTTTAATCCCTCAAGCCCTAAAACCTCATCAATATCATGTGCATCTATGGTGAACTCATGTCCTCTAATCTAGCAGTCCAACTCATCCTCCCTTATGCTCACATTTGCATAAAATTCCCTTATTAAAGGCTCACACACTATAGGTAGATCACCCAGCAACTTATCCCATCCTCTGCCTTCAAAGCATTCTAGAATGAAGGTATCCTTCAAGTCATTTAAATCCATAAACCTCTCCTAGATAATTGCTCCCTTCATGAAAGAATCTCTGTATCTCTCAAAGTGCTGAATAGATCTAAACAGGTTGTGGTCCATTTTCAATCTTTTGTCAACCTTTTTAGCAGGAGTCTTCTTCTTTGTAGGTGTGGGAGCCATCTGAAAACAAGCAGAAAAGGCCACAACAACAATGCATAATATATGAACACAACCATTAGTAACATGTTAGTGGTATAAAGAAGAACATAAGATCAAGCCAACACTAAGACCATATACAACTTAAAACATTCATTGAAAGAGATAGTTCATACTATTGCATAACACAGAGAAAGATATCAATGATCAAAGAGCACATCAACTCCATCAAAAACACTTTATGCTAAATCAAACCACAGACTTCAACAAACAATAAACAGCTGTAATGAAACAATGTGTGCCAACTTCATAAGAAATATGCCTATCAGACATATTTTAATGAGTATGAGATGTTCAAACCAACATAGAGCAGTCAATGATCTCAAGACAACATCAACACACATAATATCAATAGACAATAGCAATAGTGAAGTAACAAAAAGTTAGTTCACTCAACATGAATTAACTAACCTCACAGACAAAACAAAGCACAGAAAACCCAATCACATAGCAAATGACATGCAGACAGATAAACATGGGTATAAAATAAACAATCAATCACAGATCAGTCTATAAACTCTGTCACTGAAATTAAGCATGATAATGACCAACATTAGAATACTATGAACAAGATTTTACCAAAACCAAACATCAAAACTCAAACAACCATTAACCCAAACCATGTTCGAACATTATATTTCTCAAAAACCGAATAACACCTCACAAATCAAGAAAATACGACCAAAATCATGAAATATGCAGTGAGAAATGGAAAACCCATACCTTTTTCTTGGAGATTTGGTGTTGAAATGATGCATAAATGGAGGTTTAAGAGAGTGACACGGTGACTTTGAGAGAGTTTTGAAATGGGGAAGACAATGAACAGTCACAAAAATTTTAGGGAAAAACTGAAATGATTTAAAAAAAAAAAAAAAAACTGCCTTTAAAATGTAAAACACGCGTTTTTCGCGACTAGGTCAAGTCGTCAGTAAGTCGCCAGGGTAAGCCGTGAAACACTTTGAGAACAAGATTCTTGAAAAATTTTCTAAGTGTTTTTCGCGACTAGAAGGTCTACCCACGAGAGAGTCGCGAGATGAGCACGAAAATCTCTGTGTACCCCTCGCGACTGGACCTTCCACCTGCGAACAAGTCACCACACTGAGCCGCGAGAATCATAAAAACTCAAATTTTGAAAAATATTCTAAGTATTTTTCGCGACTAGTGCATTTACCCGCCAGTGAGTCACCAATGAGTCGCGAAAGCCCTCTAAGTAAAGTTCGCGACTGAGGCATGCGGCTGGACCAACCCGTGACTGAGTCGCCAGAATAGGGCAACACTGTTTTTGAAATTTTGACAACTTTTGTGAAAACAAAATCCTTTCCAAAAACATCTAAAACACTTAAAAATCTTTTTGTGTTGATCAACAAAGATTAAGCATGTGAAAACACATTTAATCAGGTACAATCACTTAAATGAATATGGCATTCATTGAACATAGACATGTGTGATGTGTGTGAATATCAAAAATGAGATAGTCCTTAGTCTAATGTGAAGCTTCAATGATCAATTCAATCAAGGCATACACAACTAGCACTAGATAATGTGACCCATCTCAATTATAGAAATATGCATATATGACCTCCCACATAAACTTGAGTACAATTTTTGAAGGTTTTCATTTGGCTCCATGTTCAACATATTATTTGATCTTTTTGAAATAAAACATCTCATTGTGAGATTGATGCCTGAAATTTTTGATATTTTACTTTGATGAGTTAGCCTTTAGCTTTTTGGACATTATACAATTTTATTTTTGGTCGCTTTTCCTTTTTTCCTAGTCAAATACTAGTATGTGCGACAGGCTTTTGTAGCTCAATATCTCTTTTCATTTGGAGATTTAAATTTGGTGAGCTCTTTAATTAAAAGCAATAAAATAAAATGTGGGAAGATATATAGGCACAAGTCTATGCATGTCTCAAGATCAACAAAACCATTCACTAATCATTCATGACAAATTTGAAGATCTATTTACAACAATCACATAGATTTCAAGATTTCTTCCACAATGATATGAGTGCATAAGAAACAAGCTATGCTCGTAGATGCACTAAGCCATTAGTACAAAGGTACAAGGCAAAACATGTTTTGAGACAAAACTCAACAAAGTCGATCAAACTTTTTGGATTTTCTACTTTTTATGTGTTTTTGGATTTTTGACATAAATGCAAGAAAAGATTGATCAAAAACAACAATGTAAATACATTTGAAAAGAAACAAGTAAACAGCCAAACACTTTTCGACATAAATAAGCAAAAAGCACACAACCAAGCACATTCACAAAGCATAGGAAGAATTAATGCATGGACATGTTGTAATGCTTATGCATGAGTACCCCTCTTCACCCACACATCACGTGCATTTGGGGTAATATCCCTATAGGATTGGGTACGAGAGTTAGGACTTTCAAACCTTCTAGTGAAGCTCTCCAAGCAAGTGGTAAATGCACCGATCATCTTCATCACGTCAATCACTCCAGGATCACCATCTCTACCTCTTGATGACTCAACAACCCAAGTCCTTTTGTCATTTCTTGGTCCTCTTGACCTTTGATCATTAGCATTCTTCAATACTCTAAGCTTATGAAAATTCGGTTTGGTATGTCCTTGCAATCCACAATGGTGACAGAAATGATTCGTTCTAGGACCTCTTTGTGATCTTGGAAGAGATCTTCCTCTAGCTTCAGGTCTGATCACTGATTGGTTATGGGGCCTATTCAACACCCATTGGTCAACCACATTCTTCTTCTTTTCATCTTCTCCTTTCTTCGGTATAGAATGAACCACTACGGGTTCTTTGGCTTGCACAAATTTCACTTCCTTGGTGATTTTGACAGCTGAACTACCTTCTCTGGTATATCCCAACCTGGATTTATCTAAAGAATGCTTTTGAGATGAAATGACATCATCTAGTTTCTTGGTGGAGACCCTCTCTACCTTGGCATTTGCTTGAACTACCTCAAGCTCAAGAAACTTTATCTTTGATTTGGCTTTAGTCAACTCTCCATTCAGCATCTCTATCTCACACTTTGCCTCCTTATGTCGTACCAGGAGACTTCTATAGTCCTCCTCTGCTTTCTTCATCTTCTTTACAGCTGCCTTGGCCACCCTTGTATACTCTCCCGACTTCTCAAGGAGTGATTTGTAGTTCTCTTAGGGACCGGCTGTGCTTTCATCTTCTTTAGCATTTGATTCTTCAACAACTCCCATTAATTCTTCATCATTATGCTCCCCAAGCTCTTGTACAAGCAAATTCAAGTCCTCTGAAGACTCAACATAAGCAATGGTCATAAAAGCGGAGTAATTCCCTTCTCTGTCACAACTTTCCTCAGAATTAGAATTAGATGAGTCCGAGTCACTGAGAGTTATAGCATATGCCTTGCCCTTAAATTTCAAATAATTGGGACATTCCTTTTTGAAGTGTCCATGCCCGTTGCACTCGAAGCAAGTGATTCCTTGTGTAGATTGGGATTCCTTTCCATCTTTCTTTCTGAATTCCTTTTTCTCCCTTCCTGAACTTTGGAATTTCCCTTTATCACCAAATTTACCATTGTTCTTGAATTTCAAGAATTTCTGGAAATTTTTCACAAGGTATGCAACATCCTTATCAACAACATCTTCATCTAATGAATCATGGACTTCGACCCTTTCCTTAACCGTCTTAAGAGCAAGAGATTTGCTCTTCCTTTGTGTGGGCAATGACAATTCATAGGTCTGAAGCGAGCAAATCAATTCTTGGACTTTGATATCATCAAGGTCATTGCTCTCTTCAATTGCTGTTACCTTGGCATGGAAGCTCTCCGGTAGCGAGCGAAGGATTTTCCTCACAACTTTAGAATCCTCTGTTTTCTCCCCTAAGTTGAACTTGCCGATTACTATTTCATTAAGCTTGCTATAGAAAGAGTCAAAGGACTCATTCTCACTCATTTTCAGCTCCTCGAAACAAGTGGTCAGCATCTGTAACTTGGTATCCTTCACTTTCTTTTTTTCCTTCTTACGTGGTCTCCAATATCTGCCATGCTTCCTTGGCAATGGAAATGTGAGATATCCTGTGGAATTCTTCTGGAGACACACCACAAAAAATAGCATTAAGTGCTTTGCTATTAGCATTAGACACCGCGAGGGTTTCCTTATCCTATGAGGATTTGGCAGCCTCCAGCCTAGTCCATCCAATAGCCACCACATCCCAAACGATTTCATTCATAGAACACAAAAATGCCCTCAACCTTACTTTCCAAAAGGCATAGTTGCTACCATCAAAATATGGTGGAGCATTTAAAGATTGAGACTGGTCCATCTCAATAAGGGTCAAGGATTGCACTAAGGTGTTTAAACCACAGAGAGTGCACCCGCTCTGATACCAATTGAATGGTCAAATAGTGTATAAAACACTATGAACGTTTAGACCCCCAATAAACAAAATACCAATTCAAGCTTTATAACAAACAATGTATGTGCGGAAAATGATAATAAGCTTATACCAGAATTGATAAACAATCTAAACCAAATAAAATCACATCTACAGCATAAATTAAATGGTAAAGATTAAGGGAAGAGAGATGCAAACACAAGGACGACACAACGATGTGTTATCGAAGAGGAAATCGAAGCTCTCGACATAAAACCTCTCTGCTGCCCTCCAAGCGGTCAATAATCCACTAGAAAATGAAGCTGGGATACATGAATAGCAATAGACCCTCCAAGCCTAATCTACCCAGGTACCTAGGCCCTCCAAGCTTCTTGCTCCAACGAGGTTATGCCGAACCTTTGTCTTTTCTAGCTTATCCGATTCCGCTATAACCCATAACATCAACCAATAACCATTGGTCCCTTCTTAACTGCTTCCTAAAGCACCAAATAGCCTTCTCATAGATGTGGGTATGGTGATAAAAGGATTTGCGTAAGAACCTCTCAAGGATGTAACAATGGAAAGGATGAGAGTAGAGGAATTTGGAGAGTCTCTATGTGAAAATTGTGGATGAATCAATCTTGTTTTTCTCTTTGGAAGCTCTCTACATTTCGTAGGTATAAGGGGTATTTAGACATGGGTGAGAATGGAATCCGAAGAGTTAGTTTTTCCCAAACAGGGTGGTCTGGCGGCTTGGCCTCGCAACTTGACTGAGTCGCAAGTTCAAGCTGTAAGATAACAGAACAGCCAGACTGGACTTTTTTTCATGTAGTGCTCCAGCTGGTGCGATTGTTTATCTTCTCGCACACTTCACTCGTGTGTTGCATTTGGTGGCTTACCAGTCGTGAGTCACCCGCAAGTCCCAGCCACGAGTCTCTACATTCTTGCACAATCTCGAGCATTTCTTCACACTCTTTCACTCACTACCCTTACATGATTCTCACCTAAATACAGGGTTACTAATTGCTAAATTAGAAGCAAATTTGGCACGGAATAAAGCCAATACAATGGTTGATTAAATTCAACCTTACATAATGATTTAAAAAGCTTCTAGAACTTGTAAAAAGCATATGTACATGAATATAAGAAAAAGTACAAAATAAATATGCATTACACTGAGGAAGCTAATCATTTTATAAAATAGAACAACATGGCTAGTTGCTTTCATTTTTTATTTATCTATTATATTTCTTATGTTATTTCTATCATATTTTTTGTATATTTAAGGAGTATCATGGATTGAAGAATAACATATCTTAGCAAAATTGAACTTAGAACAAGAGATACGTTTAAACTAAATAAGGTAAGATAATTTAGTTCATGTAGAAGGGTACAAAATCATTCCACCCTGTTTTACTAAATATATAGAACATACTGAACTAAGAATGAGAGATAAATTTAAGCTCTTTTATCCTTGAGAATGAGATAAGTTTAAGCTAATTATGGTAATATGATTTAAATCGTGTTGGACTTTACAAAATCATTCTATTATGTTTTAATATATAAGAAGAGTTCAAGTTACACCTAATGTAATTTTGTAAATGTTACACATTTTTTACACCGTAAATCTGTATAAAATCTAACAGTTAAAAAGAAAAACATATTGTCCACCTCAACCATCCTCATAAATATAGTATCTTTTATGTTTCTCTCTCTTATTTATTTGGAATAACTTAGGAGAGTTTTTATTGTCAATTTCTTCTTCACAAAACCAATTAACCAAATCTCCTAAACAAGAAAAAAAATTCTCTAGAATTAAATCTTAAAAAAACTCATGGGATTTCTTTTCTTGCAAAGCCTTTGTCAAGTTATTCTAAAAATAATAATAATGAGCTTTGGTAAGGTTTGCACAACCTTGCCACGACACAAACAACCTTTATAATTTCTAAATTCAGTAAATTTTTTCATTTTTAAATTCAATTCTTCCGAAAAAGAAAAAGCATTTTTTTTTTTTTTATCATTTCTTCCTCTACATAGATCACTTCCCCTCACCTTTCTCTCTCCACCATTTCTCCGTTTTTATCTCCTTTGTCAAAAACCCAAAACCATATCAGTGAAATGGGTAGGAAGAAATTCTTTAACAGTGTTATTGGGGCGAAATGGGTATTTATCCCTAATTTAACATCAATGTAACAAAATGTCCCTGTTTTGAAATTATTTAGTAAAATGCCCCTATTTTGGAACTCAATTTTAACAAAATTGAGTTTTTTTGTAAAACTTGATATTCTCAATGTCAAGTTCTACTTAAATTTTCAAAAAAAAAATTAAATGGCAAAATATGCATAGAACTTGACATTACTAATGTCGAGTTCTACCATAACTCGATTTTGTTAAAATTGAGTTCCAAAAACAAGGGTATTTTGCTAAATAGTTTCAAAATAGAGACATTTTGCTACATAGTTTTCAAATTAGGGATAAATACCCATTTTGGCCATGTTATTGGTATTATTTCAAGTTATAAACGAAACTATGGGGAAAAAATCAACGATAAAATATTAGCAAAAGTATACACTGCTTAAAATAATAAAAGAGAGATAGAAGCGATTTTTTTTTTCTTTTTCAGAGAAGGTAGAGGCGATCTAATATACAGCTTAAAAATCCTAAAGGAAGTAAAGGTGAATAAAATAGAATAGAATTTTGTTTTATATTGGGTAAGAAAGAGAGAGAATAAAGGATAGAATTAATTTGTAATAAATAAGGGAGAGAAACATAAAAGATGCTATATTAAATAGGATTTTAGCCGTTAAATTTCCTAGATATCTATGGTGTAAAAAAGGTGTAACTCGAATCCATCTCTTATATATATATATATAGGCTAGCATGAATTGAATTAGGTTGGAAGATTTCCTAAAAATGAGATTACATCAAAGGATATGCTTCAATTGAGAGAAATTTTATTTCCAAAGTAATGGATATTAGCATTATCATGGAAAACATAAAGTAATAAGACATGCATGTCGATAGTCATAAAATGGATACAATAGTTAAACGACGTAAATGTCCTAGAGTTAATAAGTGAGATTCAACTTTTATAATATACTAGTCACTAACCTGCGATATGTAAAAAAGTCTTATATTAATGTAATATATATAATTTGTGTCATACCAAAATGAAAAAAATAAAAATTTTCTCAGAATTTCAAAAGGTAAATTAACGAAAATATTCAATTTTTTAATAAAATTTATTTATTACATTTTGTCTATCATTAAAAAAAATATGTAGAATTTGGAAATTATTCTTTTAGTTTTAAACAAACTTTCTCAAATCCAATTTTTGCAACCCTACAATCCAAAACAATGGAAAACGTATCTCAAAAATTAATAAAACTCAACAAAACTACAATTCAAAATATATAATTAAAAAAAAAGGAAAAAAAAAAACTTAAAACTCACATCAAAATCAAACTCCTTTTCCTGAATATGTAAAAGATATCAAATATGATGTGATCAAGCCAAATATCCAATGTATAATCAAATTCAAAATATTTAATAAGGCTTTAAAGCCATGAAATAGAAATAGATAGATGATCCCAATCAAGAGTGTTGGTTGTAGCTTTATACATGATAATTGTAAAGAGGAAAAAATAGAGGAAAGTTTTTAATTAAGTAGAAGTATTTTGAAAATACTGTCATAATCTAACCCAACTTCTGAATAATGACTAGATAAATATATAATTTTATTTATCCAAAAAATAATAAAAAACCACTAAATGGATTTAACTATAAGTCTATAACCATTATTCCTAAGCAGCCAATTACTCTCTTGCACTGAAATTGAAAGATGCTAAAATAGCCCTAGCAAGTATTTAGACCCTTAATAGAATTTTACAATTTCAACACTTTTAAAGTAAAATTACAAATTAGTCCAATATACATGTTTAGCCAAGTTTCATATTGCAAGCATGTACAAGAATGAACTAAAGCATGTAAAAAACAACATGTAAATGCAAAAAATAAATTAAACCACACAAAAACACCAAGATGTGTTTTCAAAGAGGAAAACCTGATCATCCAAGTGGAAAAACCTCTCTACTGATACCACCGTTGGAAAAATTTACTAACATCAATAGCTACAATATATGGATGACTATAAACCCTCCAAGCCTATAAATCCCTATGTAATTGAGCCCTTCGAGCTCCAGCTAGCAATCGACTTCCCCGAGTCTTTTCTCCACCTATGTTACTAGAGTCATCATCGTTAAACTGCTAGCAGAAAGCCACCAATAAATTTGGATTTAAGATCAGCTCCAATAGTTTCCAAACCAATCAACTCTCTGACACTCAAAAATGGTGTAAGAAGTGATGGTACAAATCTTCTCTCAATGATATGTAAGATTGGAAAGGGAAGGAGAAAAGGACACTATGACTATGAGTTTCTCTCTAAAGGAGTGGGTAGTTCTCTCTCACACAAAAGGGTTGGGGTGAACAAAATGCTCTTACTTGTTTTTATAAGCTTAGCTCACTTATTTTCTGTTCACACATGCAAAGGGTGTGGGTCTTGACTTCTATGATGTGGGCAAAAAAATAGATAAGGATAAGAACAGAGCATTCAACTAGCAAATATTTCATGACCTTGTCACAGGCTATCTAGTCACGAGAAGGTTGTGACTCGCCTAATTAGAAATTTCTCTAGATCTTCTAGCACATGTCATTTGTGGGAAGCTCAAGTTGCTTGAGGTCGGGAGATGACTTTGAATGTAGATTTGACAAAATACATAGGGACTCAAGTACTTTTGACCCCAAATACAATAAAGCCCAGAAAGATACATTAAAATGAGAGAATAAATACAAATAAAATTTGGCACCAAATTAAGCCAACAAAAACATGGATTTTACAGAAATATTTACAAACAAAAATGGTTAAGGAAAAGCTGCATAACATCCAAAAATAATGAAATTGACCAATATGGAAATATCCCTAAACAGGGAATTACTTCATAATCTAGGAGCCTACTTTTTTTCCACTTAGGGTCCATTTACTTAGGAGGATGGAAAATGGGAGGATATAAAATAGGGAGGAGATGGAAAAGTGGGAGGATAGAAGAGATTTTAGTTTTTCTCATATGTATTTGGCTTGGAGGGTGGAAAAGTGGAGGGATGAAAAAAAAAAATTTTTGATTAAGGAAAAAAAATGGGGGGATAGGAAATGAAGAGCTAGTATAAATTTACTCATATGCCGTTTGTTGAGGTCCAAAATGTGACAAGAAAGTCCAGCCCATGAAGACAAGGAAGGAGCTTGTGGGCCTTAACAAAAGAAAGTCTAGTTTATAAAGATAACTAGATAAGAATGGCCATGAAGGCCCAAAGGCCCAACGAGTGAAGAAAATCGAAGAAGTATGGAATGGAAGAGAACCCAAGCTTAGGCTACAGATGGGTCCTCCAACCCCAGGTTAAAGGTTCTTTGGAAAAAATCTGAAAATGCTAAGTATGACGTGGACAATTCAGAGGATGGTCTAGGAATGACCCATGCATATTTTGAAAAAGGGAAAAAGGGGGAGAAGCTGTTGGAATTCCTGTCAAAGTTAAGCTCCTAAGAGACAGAAAGAAATGATAGAGACAAGTGATGGCTTTAGGATCAAGACTTGGTGAAGGAATTGAGGGACCTCCGGCAAGGTAGAGAACATGGAGTAGTGGCGTCTCCGGAAATTTTGTTTAGGAGGGTCATTAAAAAACTTAAATAAATAAATAAAAAAATCTTAGTAAAAAGAGAACTTGAATATATCGAGTTATTGACAAAAGGAAAAAGAAAAAATTGAAGTTTTACAATTTTCTTCTACAAGTTTTCAAATTTTGAATTGTTATATGATAGTTCATTATGAGTATTTATTGTCATTATGGGTAGCAATGACCATTTTATTTTGTTAAGTTTGTCTAACATTTTTATTTTTATGTAGTTATTATCTATTAGTCTTTGTTTTTACAAAAATATTTTAAACTAAATGAATAAACTTAACTCATTGGTTTTGTTTTGATTATTGATGCATACAACCACACTCATTCATACATAAATAATACACTACGTATCTACTTAACCAATCAAATACTTGAATAATTACTAACTTTACAATTTGTTTCCTTGAATTTTTCTGACTTTATAACAAAAGGTTATTATAACATGATAATAATACACACACATGCAATAAACCCTCTCTATTTCCTAATTACTAAATTATATAAAGTTATACTATATTTAGGGTCATGTTAACGGATCCCCTTAAGGCAGTTATTATATTTTCCATGAAAGTGATGTCAAAACATTTCTCTTATATTTATACTTTACAAGCAAACTTCCACACACATCATTATTTACACAAATAACATTATAATAAAAAGTAATGCACACAATCAATATTAGATACACTCACACATATATAACATAAAGAATAATGCTAGAGATACAAACTATTTTACAAAATATTTTATAAATTACTGATGTGGTGAGTGATTATTGGTAAATGAAAAAATGATATTAATGGTGGGTCTAGATGAAAACCAATAAGAGGTTGGCCACATCAACATTTTGTAAAAATGTTGTAAAATAGTTTGTGGTTGTTGCATTACTCTAATATAAATTTATGATAAAGAGTGACACTTACAATTCACAAACACTCATTCTTACTCCTAGAGTTGAAAATATTTGTAATAAGAGTGTATAAAATTTAAGTCAAGGTGTGCAAAAATAATATTTTTATAAATAAATTAAGTATTAAACTAAAAAAAATTATATATATATATATATATATAATTAAAAAAAAAAAAATTTGAAGTCAGGGGGTTCATTTGAACCCCCTGAACAAAGTGTATTGCCGCCCCCGACATGGAGTTAGAGGAAAGATGGTTAGACATTTTCCAAGTCCGTCCATTGCAAGTAGGTATCCATCCCATTTCTGGGAAAATGCCAAACCAAAAGAAGTTAGCATCAAGGTCCTAGGACCTTCGAAATGTCTTTTTAATGCCTTGGAAGAAGATCATGGAACATTGACCTTAGAGGAGAGTCTGGATTTGTCTTATGGAAGGAGCTTCTATGAGTAAAAAGTTAGTGAATGAATTTTCAAGTATGAGTTCCTAGAAGAGCAAAGTAAGAAGAAATAAGGAAATGACCAGCCACCAACTTTTTAGGCAAAGGAGACTGGCTCTTTTAGACCCCTTAGAACACAACCAGATTGGTTAGCCTAGATTAATTAGCCAAGTTGTTACTTAGTCAAATTATGCAATTCTAGGTTAAAGAAATCAAATAATCATATCAAGATATAAAGCAGCGAAAAATAAATGAACACAAGATATGATGACCCAGGAAACCACACGGTAAAAACCTAGGGAGGATTTGACCTAGTTATCCTCAAGGTAAAAAGCATATCCATTAGAAAGAATCGAAGTTCAAACAAAAGGACTACAAGCTCCCCGCTTGACTTCCTAATGCTACCCACCAGTAGAACTTACTGACACGACCACGTGCAAGCTCCGAATCCACGGACTTCTTCTTTCTTTGGCCTTTGCAAAACACAAACACCCACGTCTGTGACTTTGAGATCCCACTCAAAGGTTTATCAACACAAACTCTCCTGTTTGTGACTCCAAGACCACCCTTGAAGGTTTAGATCATCAACACCTTTGATGACTAGAGAAGGCAACAACTTCTACAACACCGGATCTTGAGATTCTTCAAGGAATAGCACCGGTAGAAAACATAAGAGAGCTTTTGGGTACAAAACCCTAAAAATTCAAAGAGGCACAAGAGGCACTCTAATCTCTCTAAAAAGCTCTAAAAACCCTCCCTAGGGTTAGCTTATGATGTCCTTTAAATACTGGAAAAAACGGCTCGCGATTTGGGCTTCAAACGAATAAGTTATGGCCTTTTTACGTTTGCTGATTTTGCTGATCCGCGATTTTCGATCAATCGAAAATTAGATTGGATCGATCGAACCAACCAGCTTGTAACTCATTTGTTTTTATCCTGAACTTGAAGTTTTTGTCTTGGGCTTCAATGTAGACCATTCTAAACTAATGAGACTTAGTTTTTGTCATGTTTTGTCGTGGTTTGCTAACATTACAAACTCAAAACCTAATAGTTAGCATCAAGGTCCTAGGACCTTCGAAATGTCTTTTTAATGCCTTGGAAGAAGATCATGGAACATTGACCTTAGAGGAGAGTCTAGATTTGTCTTATGGAAGGAGCTTCTATGAGTAAAAAGTTAGTGAATGAATTTTCAAGTATGAGTTCCTAGAAGAGCAAAGTAAGAAGAAATAAGGAAATGATCAGCCACCAACTTTTTAGGCAAAGGAGTCTGGCTCTGGTGCCTAGAAAAACAAAGGAAGAGAACAATAATTTGAAAGCCCTCCAAGAGTAATATAAAAAGGGAGAAACAAGGAAGGCAAGTGGGACATCATTTTACATAGAGGAGACCAAGAAATATATAAGAAGAGAGTTTTAAGCTTTAAGGTGAGTTCATTGAGCAAAGAGAGGCATTGTAAAAGGTCGTGTAGCAAAATATTCAAGAAGCCACTCAGATTCAAGGGACTCAAATTTCACAAGTTTTAGGAACCCAAGGGGGATTAGCCAAGCTTGTGATCTTTGAGACTTATTGGACCTTGTGGGATACTCTTGCAGGGTAGGACCAAATGTACTCTAACACTTGACTTACCAAATATAACTTTCTTGAAGCATTCATAATCATCATTGCTCATTTTTATGTTGTGTACTTGTTGTTTCTTCCTTTTACTCAGCCAATATAGATATATTTTATGGAGTTCATTTGCCTTGTGCACAAATTGGTTTGTATAATGGCCCAAATAGGCCGCGGTGAGCCAAGCCTAGTTCACCCAACATCAATCCAGCCTCTTTTTTAGCGACCCAAGGTCCCATCAGGACTAGGCCTGAGTCCAAGGTAACAATCTTCGTATGCTATCAACAAAAGATAGCATCAAACCAAGATAATAGTTCCATTAACGTCTGACAAGTTAAACAAGGGGCTTGAATGGTTGAATTTCCTTCGTGACTAATATCCCTGGCCTAGAATTAAAACTTCATAGCGTGATGAATAACATGATTCCCATTTTCCATGTTTATGGAAGATTCAAAGAGTAACATATGTTACATATATACCACAAACACTTTTTTACAATATTTTTCACTACAAATAAGTTGATAAGTTTTTATTGACTCCTATTTTGCTACATGATATCCTGAAATTTTTGTTACAACTGTGTGGTTCATTTGGACTCACAGAAACAAGACAAGGTTGAATGAGCAGACTTTGCCGAGCGGCAACATTAGTGCAGCAGCCAAAAAATTCCTCCTGGACTTTACCACTAGTTGTGTTGCTCCAACGCGACCAAAAATTGCAACGAAACAGACATGGGTGCCTCCTAAACCAGGTGAATTTAAGACGAACTTTGATGGCGCTATGTTCAATGAAAATGATGATGCAGGGATTGGGATTGTGGTCCGAGACTCACTTGGATAGGTTATTGTAGCTATGGCTAAAAAAATACAGAAACCACATTTGGTTGAGGTTTTGGAAATGATGGCAGCTAGACGTGCTATCAATTTTGTCCATGAAATTGGTTTGCATCAATCCCACTTCGAAGGCGATTCAGAGATTGGTATCAAGGCCCTTCACAATGGTGACATACTGTTATCATCCTTTGATCACCTAGTTTGGGATACTATTCTTCTAGCTGGCTCTTCAGGGAGTTTTTCCTTCTCTCATACTGTAAGGCAAGACGATGTTGTAGAACATATGTAACGTCCCGGTTAGTCACCAAAACAAAACAAAAAAAAAAAAAGAGTAAAGATCAGATTTTTTTTTTTTTTTTTTTAAGTTCCCACGTGCCCCACCTAACCCCACTACCCACCACTCATTTCAATCCAACTCACCCTCTCATGTCCAACCATATCTCTCATTTGTTCCTTTTTCTTTTCTTTTCTTTTCACTTCAATACACTCCTCTCTACTCTTATATCCTCTCTCACCGGTACTTCCACACCACCACCACCACCATTTTCACCATCATTTTTCCTGCAAGACAACCAGAAAAATCCTTAGAAACCCCTAAGCATCATCATCCCTTTATTTGAGGTAAAATTTTCTATTTTTTTTGGTGGGTTTAATATTTTGCTTGAGGTTATATTTTTATCTAAACTTTAATAATGATACCCATGTAATTTATGAGCATTAGAAGTGATATTTATGTGTTTTTATGTGTGGCTTTTGCATTGTTAGAATTATTTGATGAGTGGGTTTATGGTTTGTGCTAATGATGACTACTTAAGGTTTATGTATGGTGGAAAATTTAGAGGTTTTGGGTTATAACATGTAATGGTTGGTAAATCTAATTTTTCCATAGCCATTGGGTTTATTTGGAGTTAGCTGAAGTTTTAAATATCTTGTCTTTGAGGATATTTTGATTTTGCTTTTATGGGTCTCGTAATGATGTAGTGCAAATTTTATGGAAGCTAATCATGATGTTGAAGATGATATTAAATGGGCTAACTTTATAAATTGGGGTTTATGCCTTGTGAAGCAATTTGTTGAGAAACTTTGGAAGTGGAATATATTAGCATTGATGTGGTTAAATACTAGGCTTGCCTAATTAAGTACCCATTTGGCAATTCCTAAATTGTAGCTAGATACAATTTCAACCCCTACGCTTATTGTGATAGGTTTACTTGATATTGTTTAGGTTCTAGCTAATCTCCTTGGAGCTTGGAAAATTAGGCTTTTGCGGTTGTGAGGTAAGTAGCTTTTTAATGGGATTTTTGAAAAATAAACATGTTGCATAAATGATATTTTTGGGTTAGACACACTTTTGGAAACTACCAATGGAAATTATATTTTCCTAAAAACTATTGTGTCATAACCTTAATATATGTATGATTATATATGAAAATGCATCATATTTGGTATTGCATTTGGGGAAATGCATGAATTGTTGATATGGAAAAATGAGCATCTTTTATTTAATCTTTGATAGGAAAATCATGGATTTTATGGTATATTAGAAAATTTAAAGATGCATATCTTGTTTTGTTATGCAGGAAATTGATAGAAAATCTCTTGACAAGAATGAAGTTGAAAACCTTAAAAACTTTGTAGAAGTTAGATTATTTAAGGTTTTTCTGAAACTACCTAGATATAAATTGTGTTTCAAAGTAATGTAACATGTGAGCTTTATGTGGTTTTAACCTTAGGTCAGTGCCCTTTCACTTTGGATGACGTGTTCTTTACTGTTGCCCATGGGAGGAAGAGGTTCATTGATTGTGTGTAAGTGAGGCTGCTGCCCATGGGGCCAAGAGACCACATGCAAGAGAGATTCTGTTTGATGTGCTCTCTCTGTGCCCATGGGGGGGAGAGAAAAACCTTGAGGGTATGAGTGAGGCTGCTATCCATGGAGATAAGGGTTTGCATACCAGAGAGGATAATATCATGCCAGTTGTGAATGGGTGGATCCCCTGATCGGTTTATGTGGTAGTGTGGTATATTTGTGATAATTTACCTTATATTAGATATTATGGTTTTGGAAATTAATTGTTGGTGCTTACAGATTATAGTATATAGTTTCAAGGTATTTACTTTGAGAAACTTTGTGTTTCATTATTCAATCATTCTTGTCATATCATATTACTATAATTGAAAATAGAACTTACATTTCCCCCACCTCCATTAATTATGCTACTTACTGGGCTCTGTCTCATTCCCTTATTTTATAAATTTTTCAAAGTAGGCAACAATCTTTTGAGACAGTTTTTGGGTGCCTAACAGTAGTTAGACTAACTACTGATGTTGTGCAATTATTTATTCAGACCTTTATTCTTTTGTGGCCAATGGTCCTTGCAATTATTGCTTAGAACTCTGACTTATTTTGAGAGTATATTCAATGAAATTATTATGATAATTCTTGATGTTGGTACTTGATATGATTTATGTGAATTGGATTGTCAAAAAGAAAAAATTTACAGGTACTTTGAGACATCTTTCTCATGCTATGGACCCTTTGGAGTTTGGGGCGTGACAACATGCCTTAGCCCAGAGGGCGAGAATATATTTTCATCTTTTAGTTAGAATGGAGTACACTCCATCAGATATTGATTCTGTTATAGTTGTTGATTTTCCAGTTTCATAATAAAATGCGACGTATGGTCTTTTTCCTCCAAAAAAAAAAAAAAAAAAAATCACTTTATTGTCTATCACTTGTAAACTGTCAACCATGTAATTGTTCCTATAAAAAAAAAAAAAAAAAACTATGTAATTGTGAAAATTTATGTCAGGAAGATTTTTTTTTTCTTTTTAGAAACATGTTAGAAAGACTTAAATTGTGATAAAGTGTGACACCCAATTGGAGGATTGTATTGCGGAAACTTCATGCAAGACTGCAAGGGGGGCCTCTACTTTTATTGACTACTGCCGACGCTGAATAGTTAGTCTAGTGACACTTTATTGCTGCACCATTGATCGGGGCCATTGACATTATGCCTCTTTAGGTACCTATTGGGACCCAATATAGGTAATGCATTGCATAGGGGTGCTATTGCATTAAATGGTTGAGGGAAAAAATTGAAATTTTAAATTATTTTCTTAGCAATCTGTTTACCTTATTTATTTATTTATTATTTTATCTTCATTGATTAGATGCAATCCCATCTTTTCTTCATTAAAATTTTTGTTTTACATCTCAAGTCTTTAAAATTTGAGTACAACAGATGACTTGAATCCACATCTTCCTAAGGCTCAATTGCTGTCAAAACGTGTGGACCCTCGTTGGAACATTGAATTACGAAAACTTCTTGGAAGAGGGACTAAGATGTATGAACATGGGTACTGGAATAGGAATGACAGAAATTTTTGAAAAAGTAAGGCATGGATATAGCGGGACATGCCTATTAAATAATTATTAAATATATATTTTTTTTATATATTATTAAAAAAAATTATTTAATATTAAATATATATCAGATTAAGATTAATAATGGATAATAGATTAAATCCACAATGATTAGAGGATGTTTAGAAATTAGAATACAAACCAAGAATATAGATATTTGTTAATTTTCAAATGCACTATTACTATTCAAGGTATGAATGCTTTCTTTATTTTGTAAAAGAGTATTCAATTTCTTTTGTTCTTGTGTCCTAGCTGTGTCTTGTATAATTAAAAAAAAAAAAAAAAAAAACAGCTGAGACACATATATAGATGTGTCTCAGAAGCGTCTGATACAAATACAAAACAGATACAACATCTCAAATAAAGTATCCATATTTTATAGAAGAAGAATCTTTACATATATTGACTGCACCATTGATCGGGGCCATTGACATAAACGTCGCTTTTGGGATTTGGTAGATATTGCATTGCATGAGGGTGAAATAATGAAATTGCATCAAACTGACTAACAAAAAAGGTCAAAATTTTAAATTGGGATGATAATGATAAGATTCCATTGATAGGCCAAATTCTGTCTCCAAAGTAGGATCTGCCGTTCAATTTATATATATTATTAAAAAAAAATGGCTTGATTTATCTCAAATACTTTTTTAAAAAGAATTTTCTTTTACTTTAATGAGAAACTTCCACATCATTCACTAACTAAATAAAATGTGGAGATTAAAACCCATTACCACTTGCTATTGTATATTTAAAACAAAATGACATGTTCAATTAAAAAAGTTCTAGAGGTAAGCCAAACCCTATAGAAAATGTATTTTGCAAAGTACACCATTGAAGTTTAGGGTTGCTTGGATTTTACACCTGAAGTTTGGTTTCGTTAACAAAAACACATCATTGATTAGTTTTAGCTGTTAAGTAACACGTCATTGTGCTGATAAATTTTTTTTTTTTTGGTTGCCAAATCAACCCTCAAACGATATTGTTTCACTTAAAACATAAAGAATAGCCGGCATCTCCAAAACAACATCGTTTCACCCAAAAATCAAAACACAAATTCCAAGTTTCTTATGACACTGTTTCATTGAAATGGAAAACACAACTTACAAATCAAAACCCATGACACCGTGTCACCCAAATTGAACCTATTCCCAAATCCCTAACCCACGAACCCCAGAACCTGATAACATACCTGAATGGTGCGTCTCCCCTGGGAACATCTGGATAGCAGGCCCAAATTGCACAAATGGGCCATGGTTGCTAACTCCCTCATTAGAAGCTGGGCTCAAGGGCCGCTAGATTAGCCGGGCATGAATCAAGGGGGTAAGGTACGGTCCCGTGGGGCCCAAAGTACATTTGAGCCTAAAGTTCTGACGCAGCAGAGCTACCCATGGCCTCAGTCTAGGCCCACATGAATGACAGGCTCATGTGTTTTCACTTGATCCTTACTCGGGGGACTTTATCAAGCAATGAAACAGGAATAGTGTCCGAGCATATTTTCATTTACATACTCGGAAGCACCCAGAAGCACCGCCGTCGGGCATGCTTTCTGGAGTGGGAATCAAGTCCCAAGGCCATTTTCACCATATCCCACTCCCACCTAACCTCCCACTTATGATTGATAACATTGGACTGCCTGTTGCACTAAACCTAAAGCTAATCATAGCCTCTCCACCAAATTCGAGCTATAAATACGAGGAACACAGGAACGTAAGGAGGTGGTTGAAGGTTCACGAAGAGAGAGATAATAAGAGTGAGAGAAGCAAGAGAGAGGGAGAGGGAGGATAAAGAGAAGAGTGATTCAAGCAGTGGAAAGGGGAAAAGTGATCTCATTGAGTCTCAATACTAAGAACGACCCAGTGTAGGAAATCCAAGTCCACTATACAAATAAGTTGTCGGCCCAAGTGATTCCCAGCCCAGTGGTCTTGCTTACGGTGCGCATAATTGGCGCCGTCTGTGGGAATCTCCTACAAAGCCGTGGTTCCGCCAAGACTCACACGAGAGAATGTCAAGGAGACATTCTGGGAGTGATGCTGAAAATGGTTCAATGGGATCTTCTCGAGGATCCTCCTGGCGAGAACGGAGGCAGAAAAGGCGCGAAGATAGGGATCCCGAACGGGAGGAAGAGAGGTCTGGCCTCGGCGAAGGGTCGTTCCAAACTCAATGAACGGTATCCATAGCTTTTGGGCACAGACAACACAATGAAAGAGACGAAAAGCTTGAACTGTTGCGCAGGTTGGTGAGAGATCTGGAGTTGGAAGCAGAGAATTGACATCGTAGAAGGGACTAAGACAACCGAGAAAGAAGGTCCAATATTGGGGAGAATCATCAAGAGACGGGATCCAATCAATCTAGATCCAATCACTGCCGAGAACGATCCCATTCACGGGAATCTTGTAGGCAAAGGGAACGTTCGCATTCGTAGGAGTCCCATCACCGCCGAGACCGTTCGCGGTCACGGGGGTATGCAGACCGAGGCTCGGATTCCCTAGAAGAGCATCGGCCCCATAATGCGGCCGTGGATACAATGAGTCGTGCGCTACAAAGAGCTGCAAGGTCACCGTTTTTGGTTGGCATCGAGCAGGCCCCAATGCCAAACAGGTTCGTGCGACCCCCATTCAACTCTTACGACGAGAAAACTGACCCAATAGAGCACGTCAGTCACTATATCCAGATGATGTCCCTGTATACCCACAATGACACACTGATGTGTAAGATTTTTCCCTCGAGTCTTGGCCCTACCGCTTTGAGATGGTTTAATGGGTTACGGAAGGGCTCCCCATTCACAACTTCGCCGAGTTGATACAGGAGTTCGGGGTACGGTTTGTAACTGGCAGCCGGGTGCCACAATCGGTAGATGCGTTGCTGTCAATGAAAATGAGGGTGGGGCAAACCCTTCGTAGCTATGCTAGCTGGTATTGGGAGCTTTACAACTAGATTAGCGGAGGGAACAAAAAGATTGCTGCAAGCACTTTCAGAATAGGGTTGCCCGAGGACTCCGGGCTAAGGGAATCGTTGACTAAGAAACCCCCCGAGGACATGAGACAGCTGATGAGGCACATCGAAGAATACAAACGGCTGGAAGACGACCGGCTGCAAAGCAAAGGAAAAGCGCCCGCAATAAACTATCCTCGGCAGAACATCTACTCGCTTAGGATCCGGGGAAATTTGAGGATTCAGGAACCAGAAGCACAGGTAGGGGAGGTGAATCTGACATTTAAGGAGCCAGTGCATAGGATTGTTGACAAGATTAAGCACGAACCATACTTCAAGTGGCTGAACAAGATAGGTGGCGACCCGTGTAGGAGGAATCAGAATTTGTATTGAACTTACCATAAGGATAAGGGCCATACAACCGAGCAATGCCGAGTGTTGAGGGATCATCTCCAGCAACTGGCTAAGGCTAGGCATTTAAAGGAGTTTGCGACGGATGCCGGGGACCGAGGAACAGGGCAGGGCGCCCCACAGAGAGGGAATCCTTTCCACCCCCTCTTGGGATAATCGAGGTTATCCACGTTGCCTTGAGGGGCCTCACTGCGGCAAGGGGGAAAGAGGTGTTAACCGTTGTATCAGTGGAAGGAAGCTCGGGCATGCCGCCGCCCACAAAAAAGATAAAACTCACCCGAGAGCCGATCGCTTTCGACAATAGTGATTTGGAAGGAACGATTTAGCCGCACAACGATGCATTGATAGTCACGGCCTGGGTAGGCGGCTTCGTTGTGAAGAGAATAATGATTGATCAGTTGGTGGATGCCACGTATGGGCACCCGAGGATGAGCTTTTTGGATGTTTTTCAAGGGTATCACCAGATCGCCCTAGCGCTCGAGGATCAAGAGAAAACGACATTCATTTTCCCGGAGGCCAATTATCATTACACGGTGATGCCCTTCAGACTAATGAACGTCGGGGCCATATACCAACGAATGATGACAAGAATGTTCCGAGACAAGATAGGGCGTACAGTTGAAGTGTACATCGACGACATGGTGGTGAAGAGCAAGCAGGTAGCACAGCATATGGAGGACCTTCAGGGGGTTTTCGAGTTTCTCCGACAGCACAAGTTGCATCTTAACGCGGAAAAGTGCGCGTTCGGCGTGGGGGCCAGAAAATTCCTGGGGTACCTGATCACTAGGCGAGGAATGGAGGTCAACCCTGACCAAATTGAAGCTATCAAAAGACTAAAGCCATCAAGAAATCCGAAAGAAGTGCAAGTGTTAACCGGGATGCTAGCCGCCCTTAATCGGTTTATCTCCAAATTCGTAGATCGCTGCCGACCATTCTACCAACTTCTGAAGAAATGGATTGGATTTCAATGGGATGAAGAATGTGACAAAGCTTTTGTGGATCTGAAGGATTATTTAGTGCGGGCACCCGTGCTTGCGGCACTAGAACCAGGTGAGGATTTATTCATGTACCTGGCAGTGTCTGAGCATGTCGTGAGTGTTGTGCTACTGAGGGACCAAGGAATCCAGCAACCCGTGTATTACATCAACAAGACTCTATTTGATGCCGAGACAAGATACTTACATCTGGAGAAGCTTGTATTGGCCCTAATACACGCCACCAGAAAGCTGCCACACTATTTTCAGGCTCATACGGTATATGTCTTAACCGAATATCCCTTGCAGTCACTATTGAAGAGGTCAGACTTCACGGGCCGAATAGCAAAATGGGGAACTCGACTTGGTTCTTTTGGCATATGGTACAGACCCCGAAGCTCGATGAAGGGCCAGATCATCGCCGAGTTTTCGCTGAAGGGGAATGGGGAGATAGTTTGCCATTTGGAGGTTCGCCCGTGGAAAGTATTTGTGGACAGTGAGTCGAGTTCCACGAGGGCCAGTGCAGGGGTTGTCATGATCACCCTAGAAGGAATACGGTTAGAGCACTCATTGAGGTTGGGTATCAAAGCGTCCAACAACGAGGCAGAATATGAAGCCTTTTTGGTTGGACTGAGGACAGTTTCAAGTTTAGGTGCTCAGGAAGTGGAGGTGTATTTAGATTCGCATCTAGTGGTTAATCAGGTGCAGGGCAGTTTTGAAGCCTGAGATCTCCGGATGAAAGGATACCTGGAATAGGTGAAGCATGCTATAACTGGCTTCCGTACGGTAAAGGTTTTCCAAGTGGCTTGAACGCAAAACAGACACGTCGACTCCCTCGCCACGCTGGTATCATCAGTAGCCGAAGAGATACCCGGCTAATTAAAGTCGAGCTTGTTTCAGAACCAAGCGTCAGGGTATTGAGTGATTTGGGAGCTGCAGGGATTGATGTCACAGCAATCACAACCCTTGGGCCGTGCTGGATGGACCCCATCGTCGACTTCCTGGTAAAGGACTGACTCCCGTGTGACGAAAAGGAGGGCAACAAGATCCGTAGAATGGCTCTTCGGTATTGGCTATCAGAAGACTGGACTTTGTATCGGAGGTCCTTCGGAGAGCCATAACTTTTGTGTTTACACCCAGAGAAGGTGGGCGAGCTCTTGGCTGAGCTCCATGATGGAGTGTGCGGTAGCTAGTAGGGGGACGTTCATTGGCGCACCGGGCAATGACTCAAGGGTTTTGGTGGCCTTAAATGCAAAAGGATGCTGCCGAGTATGTACTGAAGTGTGAACAGTGTTAGAAGCATGCCCCTCTAATCCATCAGCCCGCAGGCCATTTGAACCCGATCAGCTATCCCTGGCCTTTTGCACAGTGGGGGTTGGATATCATCGGCCCATTCCCCCGATCAATGGGTAATCAAAGATTTGTTCTGGTGGTTGTCGACTATTTTACCAAATGGGCGGAGGCGAAAGGTTTGGCCAATATACAGGACGTGGATGTAAAGAAATTCGTGTGGAAGTATATAATCACAAGGTTTGGGGTGCCGAACTCTCTTATATCAGACAATGGGCTATAATTCGACAGCCGGGCCTTCCGTGAATTCTGTGGTGATCTCAGCATCAAAAACAGGTACTCAACTCCAGCATATCCCCAGAATAATGGTCAGGCTGAGGCTGTAAATAAAGTAATTATGAATGGGCTGAAGAAAAAGCTAGAGGGTGCGAAGGGAAACTGGGCCGAGAAGCTGTCGAAAGTCTTGTGGGCATACCAGACAACTCCCAGAAGGTCCACCGGGGAGACCTTGTTCTCTTTCACGTACGGAGCGGAAGCTGTGATACCTACTGAGGTGAGTCTGTGCAGTGCACGAATCGCGGGATTCGATCCCGCCCAAAACGATGAGATGATAGTGGGATGCTTGGACAAGTTGGAAGAATGCCGTGAAATGGTGAGTATACGGCTTGCGGAGTATCAGCAGAAGCTCACCCTGAGATACAGCCGAGATGTAAGAATGAGGGAGTTTATCGCCGGGGATTTGGTTCTGAGAAGAGCCATGGGGAACATGCGAGATACGAATGCCGGGAAGCTGGCGTAGACATGGGAAGGGCCCTACAGGGTCACTGTTGTTGCGAGTGTGGGCGTGGGGGCGTACTACTTGGAGGACCTAGACGAGAGGCCATTACCTCGGCCCTGGAACGTCCATAACCTTAAGAGATTCTATCACTGATGGGCGGTGCCGTAAATTATGAATTGAATGTAATATTGTACAAGTTTGCTAATGAAGGTAATGGCGTTTATCCTGGCAAACTATTTCTATTTTGTTGTCGCATCTCTGTTTAACTTCTATTTTCAAGCATAAAAGAACCTTAAGTCACGAGTCTTACTAAGGACAAAAACCTACTTCTTGGTTCGATCCTCATCACTAAGCAGGTGGAAACCTTCTAAATTATCCGAATGATAGAAACCTACTTCTCAGTTCGATCCCCATCACCGAGCAGGTGGAAACCTTCTAAATTATCCAAAGGGCGGAAACCTACTTCTCGGTTCGATCCTCGGTTCGATCCCCATCACCGAGCAGGTGGAAACCTTCTAAATTATCCAAAGGACAGAAACCTGTTTCGGTTCGATCCCCATCACCAAGCAGGTGGAAACCTTCTAAATTATCCAAAGAGCAGAAACTTGCTTCTCGGTTCGATCAGTATCACCGAGCATGTGTAAACCTTAAAGGTTACTCTGAGGACAGAAACCTGCTTCTTGGTTCGATCTCCATCACTGAGCAGGTGGAAACCTTCTAAATTAGCCTAAGGGCAAAAACCTGCTTCTCGATTCGATTAGTATCACCGAGCATGTGTAAACCTTAAAGATTACTCTAAGGACAAAAACCTGCTTCTCGGTTCGATCCCCATCACCGAGCAGGTGGAAACCTTCTAAATTAGCCTAAGGGCAAAAACCTGCTTCTCGGTTCGATCTGTATCACCGAGCAGGTGTAAACCTTAAAGGTTACTTTAAGGACAGAAACATGCTTCTCGGTTCAATCCCCATCACCGAGCAGGTGGAAACCTTCTAAATTAGCCTAAAGGCAAAAACTTGCTTCTCGATTCGATCAGTATCACCGAGCATGTGTAAACCTTAAAGGTTACTCTAAGGACAGAAACTTGATTCTCGGTTCGATCCCCATCACTGAGCAGGTGGAAACGTTCTAAATTAGCCTAAGGGAAAAAACCTGCTTCTCGGTTTGATCTGTATCACCAAGTCGGTGTAAACCTTAAAGGTTACTCTAAGGACAGAAACATGCTTCTCGGTTCGATCCCCATCACCGAGTAGGTGGAAACCTTAAAAACTATTCTAACAGAAACTTGTCCCTGGCCCGACCTTAGCCTGAATTTCCTGAGGACAGAAACCTATCCCCGGGTCGATATCCATCACCGAGCAAGAAGAAACCTTAGCCTGAAAACAACCTGAAGACGGAAACCTTCCCTCGGTTCAATCTTCATCGACGGGCAGGTGACAACCTTACTTTAAATTCCCCAAAGGCAAGCAAAAACAATCACATCAATAAAATAGCAAGTCATGGAATGCTTGGTTCTCATAGCCGAATGATAAAACATTTCAAAACAAATAAAGGATGGACAACCAAATAATAAAATATTTGTCCTCGTTGCCATAACCCAATAACTTCGGGGAGGATAAACTTAGTGTCAATCATAAACCGAAATTAAATTGTTTGGTCACCATAACTCGATGACAATGTAGGTAAAAGGAAATAGAAAAATAAAAGATGTTTGATCACCACAACCCGGTGACTAGGCAATACTGAAGAAATAAAAGATCAGCGTAAAAGAAAAATAGAGGTTGCGAGTATTAAGTGGTTGGGTTGGTTTGGAAAAGCTCGACTATGTCTTCCGAGATTTGTCCCATGGCATCCTCTGTGGTTGGCCTTTGGTTTTCAGCATGTCCTGGGGCATTGAGATCACTCGTGGCCTCCATATCGGGATTCTCAACATGAGTATCAATGGCTTCCACCAAGGCCCTCATATTGGGGGTATCCTTGTCATCGGCAGCCTCAACCTGACTTTGGACCGGGAGAGCAACAGCGGGGCGGGGGATCTTTTTTGGATTCCACAACTGCGAGTCCTTAGGAATCCCCACTGCTTGAAGAGCAGCTAACCAACCTTCCTCAAACCCTTGAGCCCGAGCTTGAATTATGACGAATTCCACGGAGTTCTCTGCATCTGCGAACCCCTCATTATACCATTTTGTCTCACAGGTGTCTAAGGCAGCCTTAAGTTCAGCAATTTCTTTGTCACGAACCAAGTTCAGGCTCTCGGGAATCGCCAATTTTAGTTCGGCCTCCCCTAACTTGCTCTCTGTCTTGGCCAACCTTTGTTCTGCTAATTACTGCGCACTCTTCCCGGATTGTATCTTCTGCTCAGCCACCTCAACCTCCTTAACCTTATCCCGGGCCGTGTCAATAGCGACTTCCTTCAGAGCCTTCTCCCTCTCGGCGTCTTCAGCAAGCTCGCATGCCCTCTCGCCAAGTATATAGGTAAGTTGCGCGGCCTAACATAACCAAGTCCAAGTTAGGAAAACATGTGAGGAGGAAAGAGAGGAACTTATCATAAACAAGATAAACAAGAAGCGAAGTAAAGAAAGCTCACCGCGATGGAATGCCACTACAATCGCTGAATAATGGAGACCTTGGAGCCTTCGGACCAAAAATGTACTTCCTCAGGCAGAAGTAACCCGCTCACCAAGCTTTCTGCCACCCTTCCCCCCTCGCCTTGCGCCCACATCTTCACGCTCGCACTGGCCGGCAATGGCGCACCACCTAGCATAAAAGTTGGCTGCTAGTTGGGCACTCCCCGCGAAAAGGACGCAACCTCAAAGCCGCCGGGAGCTGCAGGTTGTGTGCCACTTACCGGCTCCCGAATTACAATCCCTCTAGAGGGGCGGGGAAAAGTCTTGGCTAGCGCCTCGCTGGTGGTTCTGGTCGGGTGATCGTCCACACGCTGTTTCTTCTTTTGTCGGCTAGAAGGAGGAGGAGTAGGAGAAGTACGGTCTGTTGGACGAGATTGCTGCTGCTGAGCTGAAGGCCGTGGGCCAGATAGGAACCGGTCGATGGTTAACTTCTTTCTAGTAACCATTTCTTCTTCTTCTTCAACTAATACTTGCTCGGCATCTTGTTCTTGGGCCTCTTCTACTTGGGCTTCGACGGGAGCGTGTGCCAATTCCCGCAAATCTCGAGAAACACGTTCTGTTGATTCGTCTCTAATAGGGACACGATCTTCCGCGGTTAAATAATTGGGACCTTGATCTCGGGCTTCCTCGATAGTCAGATTAGGAGGGAGAAAGTTAGCATGACACGCGTCAATGTAAGATAATAACAGGCTGTCAACTGTGAGGGCTTGGCTAAAGGACTACCAAGTCTTGTACATGGGGGTGCAACCGAGTATCAGATGGGAAGCCCGGAGTTACCCGTCAGTGTGTACAAAAACTTCGGACCTAAGTATGAAGTTTAGAACCCTGACATGTACAACTCTAATGTCAGGGGTGAATAATTTACCTTTTGCAAATGGAGATACAGTAAGTTAATATTCGGACAGTTACAATAGCCATAATAAAAAATAATAAAAATAAAAATAAAAATAAAAAAAGAAGAAATTTTTTTAATAAATTAAAGAGCAGTACGAACCCACTTCGTGCCGCGAGAGAGGACAGGGGATTTCACCGGCAAACCAGTTGCCGCGCACCAGGATGAACTCCCCGGCTATTGGATTCGGGTAGGCATGAAATAAGCCGTACCCTCATATCCCTAGTCTTTAAGTAGTAATTAGTACTCTTATTCCCACATAGGCTATACATGTCGTTTATGTCGTGGTGGTCTAGTTGTAAACCGAACACCTGGTTTAACCTACTAACGCAACTAACCACCCAACAAAAATTGGGAGGAAGTTGCTCGGGGCACAGCCCATAGTATTTAAGGGTGCTGAGTAGAAGCGGGTCCATGGGAAACCTGACCCTACCCTCCAGGATTGACATTAAAGGGAAGAAAGCAGTATTGCCCCCTCTGTGGAGAGCAAATTCACTCTCGTGGCAATACACCAATTCCACATCATTGGGGATACAGAACCTCTGCCTAAATGTGGCCAAAGACGCCCCAGTATTCAACAGGTAAGTGTAACCCATCTTAAAAACTCTAAATGTGAAGGAGGAAATTTAAAGGAAGAGACTGAAGTAATGTAAGGAACTAGAGAACTTACTTTGGGCTAAAGGGAAGGGAAAGGCTTTGGGTTGATCAAACAGTGCGTAGATGGATGCACGGTAGAAGAGAAATTTCAGAAGAGTAGAGTTAAAAAGTGGAAAAATGATTCAGAATGGGGGATTTATAGGTGCCAAAAGGGAGAATAAATGCCACCCATTAAATGAGACTGAGAAACGCTACGAGTCCCATCACAGTTGTCACACGCGCATCGCCTCGGTTCGCGAACCGTTAGGTAATGATGACGGTAGAACCAACCATCAGGCACAATGCGCCTTTTTGGGAGCGCATTAATTGGTCTCTCAAGTTCCCACGCATATAGATCAGTTTTGCCGGATAAAAACTGGGCCTGAGGCTCCTTGATTCGTCCTTGGTCGCCGTGCACGAATCAAGGGGGGACTAATGTATGGTGCGTCTCCCCTGGGAACATCTAGACAGTAGGCCCAAACTGCGCAAATGGGCCAATGGTTGCTAACTTCCTCATCAGAAGCTGGGCTCAAGGGCCTCTAGATTAGCCGGGCATGAATCAAGGGGGTAAGGTATGGTCTCGTGGGGCACAAAGTACATTTAAGCCTAAAGTTCCGACGCAACAGAGCTAGCCATGGCCTCGATCTAGGCCCATATGAACGGCAAACTCGTGTTTTCACTTGATCCTTACTCGGGGGACTTTACCGAGCAATGAATTAGGAATAGCGTCCGAGCATATTGTCATTTGCATACTCGGAAGCACCTAGAAGCACCACCACTAGGCATGCTTTCTGGAGTGGGAATCAAGTCCCAAGGCCATTTTCACCATATCCTACTCCCGCCTAACCTCCCACTTATGATTGATAACATTGGATTACCTGTTGCACTAAACCTAAAGATAATCATAGCCTCTCCACCAAATTCGAGCTATAAATATGAGGAACATAGGAACGTAAGGAGGTTGTTGAAGGTTCACGAAGAGAGAGATAATAAGAGTGAGAGAAGCAAGAGAGAGAGAGAGAGGGAGAGGGAGGATAAAGAGAAGAGTGATTCAAGCAGTGGAAAGGAGAAAAGTGATCTCATTGAGTCTCAGTGCTGAGAACGACCCAGTGTAGGAAATCCAAGCCCACTATACAAATAAGTTGTCGCTCAAGTGAGTCCCAACCCATTGGTCTAGCTTCTGGTGCGCACAATACCCTATGAACCCACTAACGATTTCATACCAAATCCACTCTAGAGCATTCAGCCCTTATCCTGGAGGTTGAAGTCATTCAACAAGTGGTTCTCTATATATATAAAACATGGTGTAATGCACATGCAAGAAAAGTCAAATATTGACTGAAGCACAGAGAAATTCTCTCAATGCTCCATCAAACATTCATGCCCCCATTAAACATAATGATATCCCAATGGGCATCTAATTCGCCTTAAAAATTTGGAAAACGAAATTCCCTTTCCACCAACTCTTTTTTACATCATAAAAAGACTGCACAGTTTGATGTTTTAATAACAATTAATCTAATCCTTAAAATAAACACTCGTCAAGAACTGGATCCATACACTCATCCAAGGCTCTTTGTAGGCTATTTACAATATCAATCATTGAGGGGCAATCTCGACCTTTTAGACTTACACTAGCCATTGCTAGGGACCCAACATGTGCAACTGCCTTTCTTTCAAATGGGGTAGGTGATGGTACATTTGGGTCCAAAACCTTGTGAATTTCATCTTGGGCAATGTATGCACTAAGAAATCAACTACATTCCGTGGCAGCCCTTTTTCATTTTTATGAATCGCCTTGTACCCGGACAACATTTCTAGCAATACTACTTCAAAGCTGTATACATCACTTTTGGTTCTCAACTGTTGATGCCATATGTACTCGGGGTCAATATAACCTGGGGTGCCCACTACTCTCAAATCTGACCATTGGTGTGACTTGTCATCCATGGGGGCCTTCACAGATAGGCTGAAATCAGACTGCGTGGTAGTCAAAGTGGCATATAGTAATATGTTAGCCGACTTGATATCACTGTGTATGATTGGTGGTACTACATATACGTGTAGATACTCAATGCCTCTAGCTGCGTCTAGTGCCACTTTAATCCGGGTAGCCCATGACATTAGAGGGGTACTTTGAAGCTTGTGAAGATGGTCACGAAGGGTACCATTTTCCATGTAATCATAGACCATTACACGCACGTTGCTATCATCACAAAATCCCAATAAGTGAACAACATTCTTGTGATTGAGGCTATACAATGCTTCCAATTCAATTAGGAAAGCATTTTCATAGTCCTCTTTGCGCCAGGTCATGTATGATCCTTCAGCACACTTAACAGACACAACTCGGTGATCATCTAAAGTGGCACGATAGACCGACCCAAAGCTATCTGTTTCAATCTTGCAAACTTGTGAGAAGTTGTTAGTGGCTTTAAGTAGCATTTTGAAAGGAAATTTTTGTTTTTATCCTTAAGAGGAAAGTCTGGATTTGTTTTATACCACATCCAATTGCCACACTCTTCAGGTTCACCATCCACATCCACACACACCACGAAGGCTCTTTGTAGGCCTTTTACAATCTTGGTCATTGTAAGCCTCTTCATACCAATTTCGACCCTCTTTACTTACACAATCCTCTGCTAAGGATCCAACATATGCTAGTGCCTCCTTTTCAAATAGGGTAGGTGGTGGTACTTTTGGGTCCAAAACCTTGTGAATTTCATTTTTGGCAATGTATGGCACTACAAAATCAACTATATGCCAACACATGCCGTTTTCATCTTTATGAAGTGCCTTGTACCTGGACAACATTTCTAGCAATATTATTCCAAAGCTATACACATCACTTTTGGTTGTCAGATGTTGATGCCATATGTACTCGGGGTCTATGTAGCCTATGGTGCCCACCAGATCAGACCATTGGTATGACTCAATGTCCACGGGGGCCTTCACGGATAGGCTGAAATCAGACACCTTGGCTGTCCATGTGGCATCTAGTAATATGTTAGATGACTTGATATCACGGTGTATGATTGGGGGTACTACATTGTGTAGGTACTCAATGCCACTAGCTACGTCTAGTGCCACTTTAATCCCGGCAGTCCATGATATTAGAGGAATACTTTGAAGCTTGTGAAGATGATTATGAAGGGTACCATTTTTCATGTTATCGTAGACTAATATGCGCTCATTACTATCCTCATAAAATCCCAATAAGCAAACAAGATTCTTGTGATTGAGGAGGGACAAGGCTTTCAATTCATTTAGGAAAGCATTGTCACTGTAGTGCTTGCTCACATATGGTTTAGACATTGAAATTTCAGCACGCTTTATAGCCACTTCTCGGCCATCATCTAAAGTTGAACGGTAGGCTGAGCCAAAGCTACTTGTTCGAATTTTGTGATCTTCTGAGAAGTTGTTAGTGGCTTCAAGTAGCACTTGCAAAGTCAAATATTTTAAGAAGGTTGCTGTTTCGGTTGTGTGTATTGGGCTAGCTGATATGGAAGGATCAGTCGAAATCATTGTAAAATTTTTAGAAATGTCTGATTGAGACCTGGCCGGTGGGAAGAATGACATTATGGAATAAGAGAACTGTGTTTCGTTGGATTCTGAAGAACTGCCATATGTTTCAGTCTCAGACATGGTGGGTGGGAAGAGTAATGAAATGGAAAGACTTGTTGGTCCATTAGTTGGTATGGAAGGATTTGGAAATATTATTTCATAATGATTTTCGGAGACACTACTAGACCTGGCCGGTGAGAAGAATGACACTATGGAATTGGGATAATGAGTGAATATTGGAGATATTTCGTTGGATTCTGAACTTCCATCAGTGTCAGATTTGTTAGCCAGAAAGAGTGATGGAATGGAAACTGACTCTATTAGTGATTCACTTCTTCCTTCACTATCTATTAGACTACCAGGGTCTGAGTTGTTGCCAAAAAATCCTGCAACCAAAAATTACAAATAAAGATGGTAAAAATTGCAATGAATTATATAGCATTCCGTCACTAAAATTTTCTTGTCTAACTCTAAATTCATTGAATCTTACCTAGATCATCTCGGTGCTTCTGCATACCGACCTTGGACAAATAATTCTGGGAAATTGACATAATTGAGAGAGAGAGAGAGAGAGATGCATATCAAAATGGTGTGTTGGTATTAATAATTTATAGGAATTTGGAAGTCATAAAAAGAATTCAGCCAAAATAATGAAATATGACATTTTCACGTGAGGGTACTTTCCAATAGTTATGTCATCAATAAATTGTTTAAATTGTAAGTTTTTGTAGTTTAAAATTAGGCATAAATTATAAGCTTATAGATCATAAGGTAAATAATATCCAATTAAAACAAAATTTGATATGTGTATTATAAACGTAAAGAAAATACAATTCAAAGATTAAATTTTCAAAATATATAATAATATTTATTTTAGTAAGTTGTAATCTTAAACTACTTCTAATTTTATAACTGAAGTTCTGTCAGAGTGAAAATTTATGTCCGAATAACTTATTTTTATTTTAGAAACATGTTAGAAAGACTTAATTGTGATAAGGTGTGACACCCAATTGGAGGATTGTATTGCGGAAACTTCATGCAAGACTGCAAGAGGGACCTCTACTTTTATTGACTACTGCCGACGCTGAATAGTTAGTCTAGTGACACTTTATTGCTGCCCCATTGATTGGGGCCATTGACATCATGTCTCTTTAGGTACCTATTTGGACCCAATATAGGTATTGCATCGCATAGGGGTGCTATTGCATCACATGGTTGAGGGAAAAAATTGAAATTTTAAATTATTTTCTTAGCAATCTGTTTACCTTTTTTTTTTTTTTTTTTTTTTTTTTTTTTTTTTTTTTTTTTTTTTGTGAAGCATCTGTTTGCCTTATTTATTTATTTATTTATTTATTATTATTTTATCTTCATTGATTAGATGCAACCGCATCTTTTCTTCATTAAAATTTTTGTTTTACATCTCAAGCCTTTAAAATTTGAGTGCAACAGATGACTTGAATCCGCATCTTCCTAAGGCTCAATTGCTGTCGAAACGTGAGGACCCTCGTTGGAACATTGAATTACGAAAACTTCAAGGAAGAGGGACTAAGATGTATGAACACGGGTACTGGAATAGGAATGACAGAAATTTTTGAAAAAATAAGGCATGGATATAGCGGGACATGCCTATTAAATAATTATTAAATATATTTTTTTATATATTATTAAATTTTTTTATTTAATATTAAATATATATCAGATTAAGATTAATAATGGAAAATAGATTAAATCCACAATTATTGAAAGATATTTAAAAATTAGAATACAAACCAAGAATATAGATATTTATTAATTTTCAAATGCTTTCTTTATTTTGTAAAAGAGTATTTAATTTCTTTCATTCTTGTGTCTTGGCTGTGTCTTGTATAATTAAAAAAAAAAAAAAAACAGCTGAGACACATATAGAGATGTCTCAGGCATATTAAGCGTCTGATACAAATACAAAACAGGTACAACATCTCAAATAAAGTATCCATATTTTATTTGATTGCAGCATTGATCGGGGCATTGACATAATCGTCGCTTTCAGGATTTGGTAGATATTGCATTGCATGAGGGTGCAATAATGAAATTGCATCAAATTGACTAACAAAAAAGGTTAAAATTTTAAATTGGGATTTTAGCCATCAATTTAACTTTTTTATGTATGGATGATAATAATAAGATTCCATTGATAGGCCAAATTCTCTCTCCAAAGTAGGATCTGCTGTTCAATTTATATATATATATATATATTATAACAAAAATGGTTTTGATTTATCTCAAATACTTTGTCAAATTAATTTGAATGAATATGCTTATGCTGGTAGAGAATGGGGATGGAATAGTCCTAGATTTGGATCTTTAAAACTAAAAGAGAGATAAAATAATATATATATATATATATTATATGCCCATGAAGCGGGGCACCTCAAAATTTTTTTTTTTTTTTTTTTTAAGAGACTAAGACTGATTAATGTCTTAGTCTGATTGATGTCCAAACCTAAATGGAAATGGAGCCCAGATTGGACCGAACCTTTTGTCAGGCTGTTGTTTTCTTTTTTATTCCCGAAAACATAGAGTAAGAAATCTATTTATCAATAAAATCAAANCAGAATTCTCTGCATCTGCAAACCCTTCATTATACCATTTTTCTTCACAAGACTCCAAAGCTGCTCTCAGGTTGGCAAGTTCCTCTACTTGAGCAGTATTTAGACTTTTTGCCTTGACTAATTTTAGATCCGTTTCATTTTGCTTCGCCAAAAGTTTAGCGGACCTTTTTTCCGCTAGCACCCTAGCCTGCTCCGCGGCAGCATCTTTCTTCTCGGCAGTATCAGCAGCCTTTATCTTCTCCTTTGCTATCTTAGCGACCGTCTCCCTAGCAGCCTTCTCCCGGTCAACATCCTCGAAAAGTTCCTTCAAACGCCCATCAAGGATGTGAGCCAATTGAGTAGCCTAATGAAACCATAGGGGTTAGTGCAGCAATAAAATATATATATATATATATATATATAATAATAATAATAATAATAATAAAATAATAAATAATAAATAATAAATGGGCACAAAGGCTAGTAGGAAATCAGTAAGTGAAAGATTACCGCAACAATAAACCATTACAACCTTCTTCCCATAGACTCCTCCGTCCCCTGCTCATAAGCGTGCACGTCCTCGGGCAGAAGAAGGTCATGCGCCAAACTTTAGGCAACACGACCCCCTTCAACTTTCTCCCACACCCGTACACTTGCGCTCACGGGAAGTCGCTTGTTGTCCAAATGAAAGTTGGGTTGCCATGCCTGCACTACTTGGGAAGAGGACGCTGTGCCCGCCCTGACTTGAGTCTGTGGCTTCTGTATGAAAATACCCTTAGATGGCTGAGGGGGAATTCAGGTTACAACGTCTCTCAGACCGGTAGAAGTTTGCTCGGTAACATGTTGCCTTTTTCAGGTTTGTCTGGTTTGGGGAGGAGGTGGGGGGGGAGGCGTTTAACCTCAGCCCTGTGGTGATTGCTGTTGCGCGGTCTACCTTGTGCTGGGCACAAAGCGATCAATGGTCATGGTCTTTCAAGTCACCATGTCTCCACTACGATCGGATTCAGTATCAGAAAGGTTAGTAATATCAATGGCTACTTGCTTGGTTACCAGCGCGGGAACCTTGGGATCAACGGGCTCTTCGGGTTGGGCGGGTTCCCCTTGGGCGGGAGCCTCTTCCTCAATAGGTGCGTGAGCAAGTTCTCGGAGACATCGAGACACACGCTCTGCCAATTCGTCCCGCAACAGGGCAAGCTCTTCCGAACAAGTATATCGTCAACCACGTTCCCGGGCTTCTCCCATTGTAAATCTCGGCGAAAGAAAATTCGCATGCCGAACGTCGATGTAGGATAGAAGGGGGTTGTCTACCAAAAGTGCTTGCCTGAAAGGTTGCCAGGTAGAGTAGATCAGTTTAACTCCAAGGATCAGATAGGACGCTCGGAGCTGCTCACCCCAGTGAACAAATATCTCAGACCTGAGTACAAAGTTCAGATCCCTGACGTGGACTACCCTGATGTCTAGGGTAAACACTTTGCTGTCTAAATATATATATATATATATATAGATGAAACACTGCGTCAATATTTAGGTGAATAAAACAACCATAAGTGGAAAGACAGTCAAGTTAGAAGTCAACCCACTTCACGACGTGAGAGGGGGTAGGGGATTTCTCCAGCAAACCAATTGTCGGGCACCTGAATGAACTCCCCGGATAAATTCCTATTAGAGTCAGGTAGGCATGATATCAGTCGTACCTGCGTATCTCTAACCTTTAAATAATAGTTTATATTCTTATTTCCACACAAACTGTACATGTCGTTTATATCATGATGGTTTAATTGCAAACCGAATGTATGGTTCAACCTACTGACACAACTATCTACCCAGTAAAAATTGGGAAGAAGTTGGTTGGGGTACAGACTATAGTACCTAAGTGTATCGAGTAAGAAAGGGTCCACGGGAAACCTAACCCCACCCTCTAGAATCACCATTAAGGGAAAGAAAGCAGTTTGTTCCCCTTTGTAGAGATCAAATTCGCTCTCGTGGCAATACTCCACCTCCACATCATTAGGAATATCAAACTTACTTTGGGCTTTAGGGAAGAAAGGGGGCTCTAGACTGATGAGTAAGCGCATAGATGAATGCTCGGCAGAGAGAAAATTCAAAGAATGGAGAGTGAAAAAGTGAAAAGATGATTTGTGATGGGCTATTTATAGAGGCCGAAGAGGGAAGAGCGGAGTCCAATCAACCATAATGAGGCTTAGTTAGCAAGGAAACTTTATGGATGCTAATGCCAATTGACACGCGTGCCTCGTCGTTCACGAACCATCAGGTAATGATGACGGCTGAACCAAATAGTCCAGAACAGCACGCCTTTTGAGAGCGCATTAATGGGTTTCTGAAACTGCCCAAGCTTCTGCTTGTTAACCTTCTCAAACGAAAGTGCCTACCGAGTTCCTTGATTCTTCCCGTTAGCCGGGCATGAATCAAAGGGGAGGGGGGGGGGGGGGCTAATGTACGGCACCATGGTGCCTAGATCCATTTGGGCCTTAAGCTTTGACCCAACAATGTGGCCTATGGCCCCAATCTCTTTCTACCCAAAACCCCAGTCTAAACCCACACAAAATGCAGGCCCAAGTTTCATCACTTAATCCTTGCTCGGAAAACCATCACCGAACAATAAAGAAAGAGTAACGTCCAAACACATCATCATTAGCGTACCTGGTAGTGCCCAGGGAAGTACAGCTGCCGAGCATGTCTGCTGGAGTGGGAACCAAGTTCTAAGGCCATTTTCACCACATTCCACTCCTACCTAACCATCCACTTGCGACTGATGATATTGGACCTCCAATTGCACTAACTATGACAGTAATCATGATCTCTTTACTGATTTAGAGCTATAAATATGAGAAGTTAGAGGAAGAGAGGGGGCTGAAAAAAGGAGAGAAAACAGAGAGGGAGAGAGAGAGATAGCTTCATTGAGTCTTTGTGCCAAGAACAACCCAAAGTAGAAAATCCAAAACCCACCTTACAAGTAAGTTGTGAGCCCAAGGGAGGTTTGGCCCAATAGCCTCACTATTGGCGCGCACAGTGAATTTTAATCCCCACCTTTTATTTAATTAGTGGTTGATGTGGTAGTCTTTCATTAAAACAAAAGGAGATTCTTTTTTAAAAGTATTGGAGGTAAGCCAAACTCTTTTTAAGAAAACTTTAGTGGTGGAGCTGAGCATGGAAAAGGAATCAAATTCTCACATATTGTTGTTTGGATCAAGATGTCATCTTTCAAATATTAGCAAGACCATTGGATGAACGCCTTATCCAAAGGGTTTGCAAAAGTTAATTTAGAATGATTCATGATTCAACCTTTGTCAAGGTCCATAATGTAATGATCTACAAATATCTAAGTGGGTATTCATCATTGAAAAAAAATTCAGGGTCTGAATACTTTGCTTTTAATGTAAACAATGGCAATTTGATAGTAAAATATTACAAGACTCTTGCTCCACAATTGTTGATATTGAAGATGCCTATGATGGGCTAATATTTCCCAAATCTATATTTGGCAATGATATCCATGTCTATAATAGTTGATGGAAATATGCATGTACGCAGCGGAAAATTAACGGATCTACTTCATTCATAATTGATAATATATATTATGTAAGTTTTAGAATATAAAAACAAGAGAGTGTACCTTGAAGCGGTGAAATTCAAAACAAAAGATTAGAAGCATGGGAAAACTTTTAATCTTCACTCCAATTCCATTTGATGCCCAAGAAGTGTGGTCTCTCAATCAGTTATATGTGTATGCTCTAGAGAGAATCAAAGAGTGTCCAACACTCACATACATACCAATTCATGTTCTTACAAATTTTGTATGTTTCTCTCCATACAACTGATTATTTAATTGGGCTAGCCTTTTGGGCCTTTCCAATTGGGCTTTAGTATATGGCTTGGAGTGGAACCAAAAGGGAACAAATAAGACACTAGCTCCAATGGGTCTTGGACTTTTCTGTCAACTCTTGATAAGTCCAAAGTTACCATTAATTATATTTAATACCACTATATAAATATAATTGTACTCTAGGCCTTATTAATAAATTATATTCCAAGACTTTATTGTTCAAGCAACCCCTTCATAAAATATTCATAGTAATACAAAGTTATGAATATACACTGCCACTTTGTAAATTATTACATTTTAATTTTTGAGTACCCAGTTTAATCCTTTAAGTTATTCATCATATATTTATGAAATCCAATTTCATAAATATATATTTTAGTAACTATTTACTAAAGTAGTTAGGCCTAACATTTTGAATAATAAACTCATTAAACTTATCTCAAGGGAATATTTTATATCTTCATTAAGAGACTATGAATTCCATCTTGAGATATATGTTCCATCAACACTAAATGTGGCTGCCCAACACTGAGGTTCTGACCGTGACTTTAGATCTCACTCCTGATATATCAAAGCAACCTACACCTCATGATGAAGTCCATTATTCTCTCAGGATTAAAAGTTCATGCAAATATAAGTCGTGAGATTTATTATTCATTTGACAGTCGTTAAAAGAATAATAAATCTCACAGCGGTCCAGTTTAATATGTCTTAACTCTTAAAACATATTAACGTATCAACTAGAAGTCTCCACTTCCATGATCAAGACAAATCATCTTAGTTGATATATTATAGTCTTCGCAGATAAAATGCCCAATTTCATCATTGACTACGAACCAAAATTCTGAGTTTACAAAAAACTTGTGATTTCTATGTTTTGTGATTTTTCAAATAAATCACATACTATGCATCTTGTGGACTATATAATAATGTCCGAATATTCATGTTACCATTATTTCAAATAATAATAAAAAAAATTTATTAATCACAAAATTAAGTCATACATAATGTCATACATAACATCATACAATAGGATTTAAGAGCACTAATCCTAACAATAGTAGCACTGGCTAAATGACTAATGAGTTCAAAGAGCTACTATTCACTAGTATACGATGTGCCCTTCTAGAAGTACAAGGTAGTTTGCTTAAGAATATGTTCAAGCGTCATGTATGTATTATGGATAGTAATGATGATGAAGTATATGAAAATGCTCCTCGGAGGCAATTGAGCTGTTCTTTCCAAGTAATCTTTCCTAGTTATTCCATAACTTGTTTTGATATTGTCTGTAATGGGGCTTTGAATTGGATAGCAGAAAGTATTGAAGAAAGTGATAAAGATATAACAGCAATAGACATATCAAGTGTGAAGCTTAGAGAATGAATTGAGTTACCATGCAAACCCAACATATGCTTCATGGAAATGTTCAATTGCAAGTTATTAATTTTCAATGGAGTTCTTTGTTATGCTACTCAAGCTTCCAGAGATGAATTTGATTTTTGGCACTTGAGGGATTGGATTAAACCTATTTGGATCAAGAAATTTTGAAGAGTTTATCAGTGATGATTTTTTACCTCTTACAATATACCAGAGTGAGTAGTGACAAGTCCTGTCCAGTAGAAATCATGATAGTACATTGCCACAAGTTGTTTATTTACAATGTAGTTAAAGAATGAGGATCAATTGATGCATCCTCTCTTCCTCATTTTTCTAGGTTCACTTTTATCAATAGACATGTTTATTGGAACTAATAATATTATTAAGCTCGCTTTTAGTTCTTTTATGATTCATTTGGATAGATGCGTTTAAGAGAAATTTTTGAATTTCAATTTGTAGTATAAGTAACTTGTAGAGTATGGAGGTTTTTTTATTTTTTATTTATTTTTTATTAATGAACTTTTTGGATGAATATGAGTTTTATAAATACTAGTTGCAAACTCACGTGATGCATGTGGAAAAATGTAATATAATTATTTTATATAAGAATATAATGTAAAGTTTGTAAGTTAAATAGTACGCATTTTATTTAAAAGTATTTTCATTTTATAATTTTTATGTAATGGAACATGTAATGTATTTTTTATTCAATAACAATATATAGTAATATATATATATATATATATATGAAAACGTAATTTAATAAAAAGATTTAAATTATGCAATTATAATATTGTTTTATATAATTGGAGAATATGTTTTTAAAAGGAATTTTTAAAAATATTACATAATCAGTTGATTAATTTTTTGAACATATCCAAGAATGTTAAAAAATGTACATCACCATTCCATGGAACACATGTAAAATGTTACATTAATCTAAATATAATTATAATTCCTATATTATTTTACTTGAATTTTAAGGCAATCTTATGAATATTTGTCATTTTTTTAACTTTTAGGACTCATATCTCTATGTTTTAATGTCTATTTTGTTTGTATTTTTTAGCCCAAAACTAAAGAATTTAGCCCAAATAGAATAAAATTTCATACTTTTCAACCCAAAAATGAAGAAAAAAAAAAATTTTAATTTTGAGCCCAAAACTGAAAATGAAACCTACCCAAAAAAAAAAAAAAAAAATCAATTTAAGGCACAATCAGTCCAAACTGGACCAAAGTGGACTTGAGAGACCAAACTGGACCAAATGGACTAAGTAGAGTGAAATGGACTTAAATGCTACGCATATATGGCTTAACAAGAGTGTCACAACAATAATTGACACACTTTAGCTTTTAGATATCATATAGAAATACAAATTTAGAATTTAAAATAAGTAGGTGTATAATGGCATTTTAAATCCATAATATCACAACTCACAAGTGCTTTTGTTTGAAATATTTTTTTCTAAACTCAAATACTTTATGTGCCGTTGAATTATAGTAGCAATTATTTTAAACAAATCCTCAAATCCAAATGCAACCTCAATTTCAAGGCTATGCCTGCATTCCATGTATTGGGTTCTTTGAATTGTTTAGCCCATTCAATTCCTGATAGCATATAAGAAACGCACCTCTAGCATATTTCTAGGCTCCCTTGGTCTTTCATAGGCAGCTTCCGTTCCAATTTTTCTAAAACTTCTTTCATTGATGGTCGGTGCTTAGGTTCAGCTGCAAGGCACTTTAGAGCAAGCTGAGATATATGGAATGCAGCCTTGGATGGATATTTTCCCTCCAACCGGGAGTCCATGATTAGTTTCAACTTTCTTATTTCTGATAGATATGGTTTGATCCAATCCACTAGATTATGTTTCCCACTTGGACGATTTGTATCAAGTGCCCGTAAACCTGTTAGTATCTCAACTAAAACAACACCAAAACTATACACGTCGCTCTTGATGTACAGATGCCCTGTTTAATCAGCATAACATATTGTCATGGCACAGCTTTTAAAACATTCAGGGTTAAGTAGCTGAAGTTTGACAAAATTTAGGTCAAGCTTAAGCCTCACCCTCATTTGGCCTTAAGAGCACCAAAAGTCCAAAAGTTTTGGCAGAAATAATACCTGTGGCAACATACTCTGGAGCTAAATAACCATACGTGCCCATTACTCGTGTTGTCACATGTGATTGACTAGCTGATAGACCCAACTTTGCCAAGCCAAAGTCTGATATCTTGGCAGTATAGGACTGCAATAAAACCAAAAGTTAGACAAGTTCAAAATTATTTGCGAGACATTCTTTTTGTGACCAAGGAATTTTTTAATTTTTTAATTCCATGACGTGGTGGATCAATTGTGAGAGGTGGGTTCACAAAGGGAAAAATGGGTGTGCATAAAGGTTGGAAATATGAACAAGATGAAAAGATGATATAATAATCAATGGGCTAGGGACAGTAGCAATATATCATTCCTTAGTGCATCTCTTGTAATTTGATAGTTATTCACTTTTCAATTGAAATTTACCCCATCCAGCAGTATATTGGAGGGTTTAAAATGTCTATGAATAACTTGCTGATCAGATGTGTGCAAAAATGCTAGGCCCGAGCTGCTCCAATTGCAATCTTAAGCCGTATATCCCATGGAAGTGGCTGAATAGCTGACCACCCTGCATAAATAAAAGATGTGTGTGTGAACCAAATGAACTTTTATATTTGAACTATATTCACAGCACATTCCCTGCACATATGGACAGTAATAGAATTCATTATGTTTTAAGCTCTCACTTCCAAACAGATGGTTTTCTAGGCTGCCTTTTTGCATGAATTCATAAATGAGGAGTAACTCTCTGTCCTCCCTGCAGTAGCCTAAGAGCTTGATTAGGTTAGGATGAGAGAGCCTTCCTAAGAAATTCACCGCTGACTGCACCAATAAGTTAGCACTGAGATATGCATACATATTTAAAATGGTTTGAATGTAATGTTAAAAAGCAAATTATTTAACCAAACTCAAAATAATGCATCTGTGTGTGTGTGTTGGGGTGGTGTGTGGTGTGTGTGTGTTGGGGGGGGGGGGGGGGGGGGGAGCACTCTTTTAAGACACAGCAAATAACATATCCAAAGGTTTCTTTTGGATATAATATATCAAAGGTTCATTATAGTTATCATCATAAAATATGGGATTGTTTGCAATGTCCACTCTAAATATCAATCTTTGAATCAAAGTGATAATTTGAACTTAATTAGCAATGTTTACCCAACCATCCAAATTAGTGTTAAAAATCTAACAAATTAGTGAGTTGGTTAGGGTGGACATTGCAAGTTAATGAAAACTAACACATTAGAGCATCCCACCACCTAATCAGCCCGCTAATTTTAAATAGCATAGTGAACATTACAATTTGATCTCGAATCAGGGTGTTGATTACAAGAAAATTAAAAAATGATGATAAACATTGCAATGAGCTTATAGTTTTGGGTTTGGACAGCTGCAATTAATCCCAACATAAAGAGAAGTCGCGAATTAGATCTAATGACTACAAGTGAAAGTGATTTATACTATTTGCAGCTACCTTTCCTGTCCAATTACCTTTGCATGATCTTTTTCTAGAAGTAGAGAAGGGTACATTAAAAGAAACAAGCAATGATGAATATAGCAACAAGAAGCACAGTAAAAGTGCAACTGAGAGGCCTAAATGGGTTCAAAGAAGCACAGTAAAAGTGCAACTGAAAGGACAAAAAGAATTCAAAACACATGAACTTCACAACTATATATTCTTCCCTAGCAAGTTGGGTAGAATTACCTGCCACTCCTGAAATCCCTGCAAGCTCTCGGAGTTCAATTTTTTGACAGCAATTACCATCCTATTTCCACTCTTGGATTGCCCCTTATCCTTGAGCCAACCCTTAAAAATCTTCCCAAATCCTCCCGCACCAAGTACTGTATCAGGACTAAAATTCTTGGTTGCAACCTTTAATTCTGTAAGGCTGAAGATCCTCAAGTTTGAAGTGGGCAAGATGTGACCAAGTACTATTTCATCATTTTTGGAGCTACTACTGTCTGTTTCAGACTCGGCTGGTGGGAATAGTGACGAACAAGAGAATTGTGCACGAGGTAATTGGTTAGACTCTGAACAACTATCGTTGGTCTTAGTCTCAGAAATGGTGGTTGGGAATATTAATGGAATGAAAAAACTTGTTGTTATGGTAATGGAAGGATTTGTAATTATTATCTCATAATTTTCAGGACTGTCTGTAGCAAACCTGGCTGGTGGGAATAATGACACTATGGAATTGGAATTATGAGAGAATCTTGAAGATGTTTTATTGGATTTTGAATTACCATCATTTTCACTATCTGTGTTAATGGCTGGGAAGATTTATGGAATGGAAATAGGGGAGTCTGGATTTGTTCCATTCCTTATCAAACTAAAACTGCCAGACTCTGAGTTGGCTGATGGGAAAACAGACTCTGCGTTTGGTACTCTATTTGTGAGTAAAAAATGTGACTATGAGTCTTCGACTTATTTACTTCCCAATCCCGAGAGCATTCATATCTTGCTATGGCTTAATTGCTATACAATAGGGCCTTACATCATTTGGGTTGTTCTGAGTTCTTTGTGGGTCTTAGCAAATCTATCTCAACAATTGGTCTTGTGGTCCTAATGCTCATTTGGATTGACTTTGGCACTCAGCTTTCGTGGGGCTTATCCTCGACTTTTCCCATGTACTGAATCAGCCCAAATTCATAGGCTCTGCTAGCTAGGTCCATGGGATTTAATTTTACCTCTCACTTTCTAGTGGCATTCGACTAACACGTGACAATGTTAGTGCCTTTCCATGGGCTGGTTTTCTTGAACCATTACTCACAAGTGGGTGTAATAAGCTTGGGTCAAATATGTATGGGTCAAAATTGGATTCCTTTAAATAGCAAAAATAATGGGCCTTGGGGATAAATTTGGTTGGCTGGACAAAACAATTTCTGGTAGTTTATCTCACGGTTAGTGGGTCGAAGTGATGGGCTTTGGGCTGAATTTGTTGTCCGAAAATTTGCTACTAACAACTTCGTAAAATAGATTCGGATTTTTCATTGCTTTTTTTAGAGTGTGAGTTGAACCTACCTATGGCATTGATGTTGACCCTTTTTATTTTTTGGGAACAACAGAGCAAAAATTATTGGTGTGGATTTAACATAAAAACATGATAATTAGGAAGTACTGTCGGTGAACAAAACTCACATACTAGTCTGGCACTCCAAAAAGACAACAACAAAAGTGGATGTGAAAAAGAAGAATTAAAATACTTTAATGACATGTAAATACGAAGTGAATGAATTTCAAACTATTTAATTTGGGAAAGTAATAACAATAAAAATAAAAATAACAATAACAATAACCATAAGAGAGAAAGAAGTGTTTAAGTACTACAAGTTTACAATTATTTATATATTATCAGCTGCTACTGGTTAATTGATTATGAGTTTGTTTCTATTAAGTTTCGTACAAACTATACACCCACAAGGAGGGACTGCAACTTGTTGCTCATACTTCACCATCTTCTTTTGGATCACTAGCAAATCATGGCAATAACCTCTTGAAAACTGCCAGACTCTTAGTGTTACAACTGAATAACCAACTGGAAAAGAAACTAATAACAAACCATATTATCCCAAGCCTAAAGAAAGCAAGATTACACAAAATTAAACAAAATTAGTTCGATATTCCCTCTCAAATACCCTAATTTCTCTTGTTTATTTTCACCCACAAATTTTGTGTGGACCTGTCCTGACCTGAATTATAAACAAATGGCCTCCCCTTCACTAATTTTTAGAGAAGGAAACATGATGGGGCCTTCTAATCAAGAGCTAGAATTAGGTAGTAAGGGAGTGAGAGAAGGGGAAATTTTTTCAATAGCTACCAAATTGTTTTCCTTTCTAAATTCCTTCTTCCTTTTCTCGAAGTTGGAAGGCCAATGGGTTGAACATTAATGGGGATCGCTGATGACTGTGGCTACGGTCTTGATGACAGTTTTAAGACCTTAGAAATACTTTTAACTCTCAAAGTAGTCCCTACTTTAGGTGTATCAACTAGTTTACGAGTATTTGAAGCAATTATGATTTCCAGAAATATTTACTACAAACTTTAGATTCTGTTAAAACTATATGCCTATGTCTAAAAATTCATTGGATATGTTATAAGGGTTGTATAAAGCACGTCCATACATTGTTAGGCGGAGATTTGGCTTTAGTGTTAACACTAAAAAATATATAAAATATAAAATGTTATGGTTATGGTTATTTTTACAAGTTGTGAGTTTCTATCGGTTTTGATACCGGTTCTTTTGGCGTTTGGGTCTCACTTACTAGAAACCTTGGAAGCTTTCTTGGAGAAATATGTGGTATGTATTTGAAATGAATGACACTAGGGTGATGTGTGTGTGAGAGTCTTTTAGTTGGAAAGAAAATGCTTCAAAGAAACAACCTCTAGATCGAAACCATTTTGATCAAATTAACAAGTTTAAATATTTTTTGAAAAAACCAACTACATTTTACCACTAATAGCAGCACACATGTACATAGAATAACAGATTTGTTACTTAGAAGCTTAACTAAATGACTTCTAGCTTTGGCCTTTTTAGTCTTGTATTACATGTTGTTTTGTGATGCAGTACAGAAGTTACTATTTAATTTTTGTAATTTATATTAATTTTAGTATTTAATTTTTAATTTTCGTAATTTTAGGTTTAAAATTATTATTTCCTTGTTTTTAAGTGCTTTTAATGCTTTTTAAGTCAAATTTGGTCCTATTATAGTTAGGTATTAATTAGAAGTTATTTAGAATATTTTTTTTGTCTGTCAAGTTTTACAGAGCCTTTAAATAGGCCTTTAAGTCAGTAATCATTTTTTTAATCATATATTCAATCAATAAAATTTCAGACTTTTGTCTCTCGTTTCCTCCACTTGCAATGCACATACACAATTATTTTTGATAAAAAAATGTGTTACTTTTTTGTTTGCAAATACACAATTTTTTTGCTAAAAAAATGTGTTGCTTTTTGTTTTATTTAATGAGGACATAATTGTAAATTTATACCAACTTCACTTTTGATTAAAATATATAGTATCATATAAATAAAATAATGTAATCTTTAAGTAGTTATATGATTAATATATATATATATATATGTGGGCAAAACTTAGGTACAGTTCCTTAGATACCATTATTTAGATACTTTTTTAATTATTATATCCAATCAATAAAATTTCAAACTTTTTGTCTCTCGGTTTCCCCACTTGCAATGCGCACACACAATTATTTTTGCTAAAAAAATGTGTTACTTTTTGTTTGCAAATACACAATTTTTTTGCTAAAAAATTATGTTGCTTTTTTGTTTTATTTAATGAGGACATAATTGTAAATTTATACCAACTTCACTTTTGATTAAAATATATATTATCATATAAATAAAATAATGTAATCTTTAAGTAGTTATATGATTAATATATATATATATATGGGCAAAACTTAGGTACTGTTATTTAGGTTTCCTTTTATTTTTTTGACATCTGCCACTTAGCAAACAGACGTTAAAAGACCCATATCTTTTTGTTTTCTTTCGATTTTATTATTATTATTATTATTATTATTTTATATATATATATATATATATATATTTTTTTTTTTTTGTTTCTTGACCTGCAGCTGCAAGAAACCACAATGCAGAAGCTTTCCTCAGTTCAGATTTGAGAAGGTTTCTTTAGTTCAGTTCTTTATGGGTTAACCAGCAATCACCACTCTCTTTCTCGCTCTACAAATTTTCCCTCTAGTTGTTTCTTTCTTTTTCTTTTTTGTGAGAAAAATTACACATTTGGCTCCTTACTTTTCAAATCTTTCTTTTGGCTTTACCTTTGAAGGTGAGACAACTCCTCCTCACCTCTCTATGCTATACCACATTGCCATAGACTTCTCTCTCTCTCTCTCTCATGCACCAATCAACCTAAATTGGTGGTAGTTGTGCTAGTTTGGCATCCCAATCTGGTGGTTGTAGATCATCGATGATGGCAGTTTTGGATTTGGGTGGTCGGAACTTGTCATCATGGTGGTGGATCTGGGTGTTCGAAGGTTGATTTTGTGGGGTTGTGTTGATATTTAGGTTGAATATAGTTATGGGTGTGGTGGTTGCTTGGTTGTGGTAATCAAAATATGGTTCAAAATTCTGCTTGGTTCGTAGGGAAAAAAGAAGAAAGGGAAGAAAGAAAAGAAGAGGAGGAAATTACTATGGAGGATTGTAGTTTAAAATGAAGCTAGATTGAATGGATCTGGTTTTCTCGCAAGCAAGGAATGGGGGAAAAAAAAGTAAAGAAAAGAAAAAGGTAAAAAAGAAAAATGAAAAAAGAATACAGATAAGATAACATCCATTTGCTTAGTTTGCTAAGTGATAGGTGTCAAAAAATTCAGAGAGAAACCTAAGTAACAGTACTTAAGACCAAAAGTTCCACCACTTCTTTGATTCTCTCACATCCAAAAGTCTACACATGTAACCAAAAGTTATGAAATACGAAAGGATAAATTACAATTGTATAGTCTTGTAAAAACTTTTCGACTATTACTCATGATGTATTGAATTTATCTTCTAGTTAGCATCATGGATCATATGACTCATGAAAAGATGAATTCAGTACATTATAAGTCATATTACTCATGGATAAATTCAATACTAAAAAGATAAATTCAATACATCATGGATCATATTACTCATGGTGTAACTTTATTAAGAATAAGATAAATTTGAATTATCTCTTTCTGGTGGCCGTTTCAGTTTAGTCATTGGAAAAGAATATTTCGGTACCGGTGTATCATTTTAGGATTACTATTTTATAGATTTTATATATGTGTATATATAAAATAATAGCTATCATAAAATAAATATAATTTTCTATAAAAAAAATGGTAAGAATTTATTTAAATTGATTTCCATTCCATAAATAAAATTCTAAAGTGTTAGTTTTTCAACAAAACGAATCCTAATAAGCAACTCCACCATCTAAATATCTAGAGCAAACTGGATCTTTTAGTTCAAATGTCAACGGACCCAAAGCAGTCAATTTGAAGTATAGGGTTGTTTATAAATGTAATGGCCAAGTTGATAGTAGATTTATTCGCCACAAGTTCTAGTTCTTCTAGAAGTTCTTGGCCACATTTCTTGTCACAACTTGTATAAGTGTTAACTTTTTATTGAATTATATTACTTACACGTGAGTCCACCACTGATACTTAGTGAAAAGTAATCCCAATCATTGCTTAGCACAAAGTCAACATCTAAGCAAGTTTTTTGGTTCCTTATATTTTGTAGCTCTAGCATTTTCTTTTGTGTATTGGGGTGAGAGAGGGGAATATGCACCAAAACAATACTAATCTATAAACACTATATAACCGAAGTCTCGGACTTTTTGTTGACCTCTTGAGAGCTTTTCACATAAGTTTCGAAAGCCTCACAATTTTCAACTTATTTTAAAAACAAAATTATTTTATTTTTTAACTATAACCTTTGAAGAACAAAATAAAAAACTCGACTACTACCAAATGATCCACATGCAGTAAATCTCCTTCTCTCCCACTCTAGTCTTCCTTCATACAATCACTCCTCTCTACACGTTGCCCCTATGTATTTCTCTCTTTCGTTTTATCATGGCTCAAACGCAGAGCGTTCTTTTTTTAAAAAAAAAAAAAAAAAAAAATCGTGGAGTGGCAATGTTGAGATGTTGCTCGAGAAACCTGAAGATGTGAAAGTCATACAAGTACAAAAACTACCATGGAATACATATGGATTTTTTTCATTAAAAAAAAAAAAAAATTTATGCACCATAAACCCTAAACGTAAAATCGTTGTAGCAACTTCTCGTCTCTCAAAACCGGATGGTCAAGTTGGAGTCATTGCGTTGTGGTAAGCCAGTAGCTTTTTTATTTAGGAGTCCTTATTTTTCAATTTGTGTGAAACAACGTTGTAGTTCTAGTACAAAGCTAACCATGTAATATTTTCCATGATTATCAAAGACTTTAGCCAAAACTCATCTTTGGAGGTTGGGGTTATCTCAAAAATATATACTCGTGTTTTGCTTAATTTCCACCATATTTGACTTTTACTGTCATACTGTGTGATAGTGGAGGTTAATTAATTATTTGTGGTTCATGTTTGAATAAAAGGGAGGGGGGGGGGGGGGGGGGGTTAGTTTTGTTGTTTCTTTCCTCTCTTCCAATTCTCATCTTTAATATAATTTTTTTTTTTTTTAATTTGCTAGATTATAAAGTGAATATATATGTATGAGAAATTTGGTTTGTTTTCCTATGATCTCACCAAATTCATGGAAATGAAACTTTGGACTATAACAACAGTTTGTGATAGGTATGGAATAGTGATTATTAGCATTCGGAATTTTGGATGCATTACAGTTTCTTATAGCATTATTCTTGAGAAATCAAAAGACATATATTACACCTTTATCCAAAGCTTTTTTATGCTCTTGACACCATACTTTTAAGAATTGTAAGTTTTGATTTATAACTACTAGATTTTTCCAATGGGGATCTTCACTTGGAAATATTGAATTGCATATTTTAAGTTTGAAGTTACAAAATTAGGTAAGGTTGACAGATAAATTTTATTTTTTTATTTAAAATCCAACCTATAGATAGATGCACAGTGGGTATCCAAATTTTTAATTTTCAAGGCTTACTCTGGACTGTAATAACAGTTTGTGATAGGTATGGAATAGTGATTATTAGCATTTGAAATTTTGGATGCATTACAGTTTCTTATAGCATAATTCTTGAGAAATCAAAAGGCATAAATTTCACCCTTATCCAAAGTTGTTTATGCTCTTGACAACATACTTTTAAGAATTGTAAGTTTTGATTTATAACTATTAGATTTTTCCAATGAGGATCTTCACTTGGAAATATTGAATTGCATATTTTAAGTTTGAAGTTACAAAATTAGGTAAGGTTGACAAATAAATTTGAAAAAAAAAATTCAAATTATAGATAGATGCACAGTGGGTATTCGAATTTTTTATTTTCAAGGCTTACATTAATTAGATTGGGTTTTTTGGGGACGGTGTTTTGAAATTCTTTTATGTATTATTATAGAAGATTGACTTTTTAATGAGAAAGTATATTGCTTTGGTTTGTGATAAACGAGTTTCCAAAACTTAAGAGTAGTTTTTGGTTTTCTTTTTATGTCAAAATATGTTCATGAACTTTGAGGTTTGATAGATTTGTTATTGAAGTTTGTGAAAATTTTTGAATTATACTATTTGTTTTCTTTCACTTGTTTTCATTAGAAGAAAAAGTCCACCGAGAGGGATGAATTGCACCTCTATAGATTTGAATTTGATTTAAATTATGATATATATAATTTATTAGTAACCTCCTCTTTTATAGTTAAATATGATCAAGAGTCGAGTTATGATTAATGTGATTGACCAAGAATTTATATTTATTTTGTTCTCAATTCAAAAATATAAGTGGTGCTCTCTCTCTAAAAAAATGGTTAATTCAATTGAATTTCTAGACAATTTCCTACCGATTTAGATTGTACTTGAAATTGCAAAATATTTAGTAATGTATAGATCCTATGAAGTTAAATGTTTAACTATTATGTGCCTCCCTCCAAGGTAATATATGGACATAATTGAAGCTTAATATCATGAATAATGTTTTTTTAATGCATTGTGGCAACATGGTTGAGATTTCTATGCAAACTACGAATAGAGTAAATGCTAAAAGAAATATTTTTATTCATGTTTAACATCAAAGCATCTTGATATTTAAAAATATACAAATGAAAATGTGGATCAAGTATGTTTCATTTTGAAATTTGATGTCTAGGAGGCGATAAGTATGTTTGTCATGTCTTCCCTCATGTTGTGAATATCTATTAATTGTTTTTGGGGAAATGAATAGTATGAGAGCAAAATTAGTATTATGTATATGTTTCATCTAGGGGTGTCCAAACAAAATCGTGACCCAACCCACCTGTCGAACCCGTCTGATCCGACCTGATAACCGGCCGACTAGGCATCGGTGACGATCGACAGTGGGTCTCCGCCTCTAGAACTCGAAAACGGCGGGTCGGTTGGTAGGTTTTCTCCCCAAAACCCGAAAAACCCAACCAAATCGTGATATAGCGCATTTCCCGAAGGAGTTTTGAGATCTGGCGAGATTTTAGCCATTTCCACCGAGATCTTAGCTAGATCCATGAAATCTCCACTGGATTTGGCGAGATCTCACTGGATCTTGTGAGATCTTGCCTAATCTAGAGAAATTTCGCCAAATGTAGCGAAAATATCACTGGAATTTCACCGATTTTGCCAGATTTTGGCCGATTTTTAGATCTCCAACTTTGACCAAATTGACTGCAATCCATTGAAGGTTGGATCAGCCCAATCTAATTAACCACTCCGGTCGGCGGCGGATTGAATTTCTGAGCATCCGATCTGGTCGAGTCCGTTTCAGGTTGGGCACAACCTGACTTGTGGACAAACCTAGTTTCATCTTATAAAAACTAACATAATATGGATATTTCTAAATATATATATATATATATATATATAGAGAGAGAGAGAGAGAGAGATGGGTTCAAGTTATACCTAGTGTAACTCTTATAAACTTACACATTTTTCACACCATAGATTTCTAAGAGATCTAACGGTTAAAAAAACACCATTAAATGCTATTATTTTCCACCTTATTTCCTAATTAATACTAGAATTCTCTCTCTCTCCTTATTTATTTCTTTCTACCATATAATATTTTCTTCAAGACAATCTAACAAAAAAAATTGAAAAATAATCCTATTTTCATTGATTTCACAAAACTACCCATAACAAGAGTCAAATGAATTTCAATTTGCTCCTTAAAATAAATAAATAAAGGAACTTCAGAAAAACACTTCAAAATCTGAGAACAACTATAGACACACACACGTTTTATCTTCGTGAGAAAAACTATTTAAGAGTGTCTATTTATTGTTTCTTAAAGGTACTTTTCGTTTTCAGACACAGTTTATAATGAAGATCAATTCACTCCATATGAAAAGTGATGATTGATCACAGGCAAGAGCCAATAAGTTTCATAGAATTAGAATCCAAAGGAATACACAAAATTCAGCGAGAAGGATTAAAAATTTCTGCCTCAATTAAATGAATTATATATCAATTTTGTGAGTAATGGTCTTTCCAAGTATATGCCCGCTTTTCGTAGAATATTTCATTTATAATAATAAAAAAAATTGCGAAGTTAGAAATTAAATGTTCATCTCTACCTACGATTATAATATTGAAGACTCCAAGTCGGTCAAATATTCCTATTATTCCGTCTTCGAAAAGATGAACTAAACAAATATATATATATAGTGATTACTATCGGAGACAATGCTGCACTTTTGTACATTGTATACAATACTCACTTTATAAGCTTCACCATTTCTTGCGGAGTACATGTTATTTAATAAGAATGAAGTCAAAATTAACTCAAAGGTAGAAATTAAGAATTAGATCCAGGTGGTGGTTGTGGTTCTAAAGAATCTAAGCCCTGTTAATTTAAATGTAATCATTCAAACAGCAACAGTTCACCCAAAACCATCAAAACTTTTATTTTAATGAATAAATTCAACCATTACAAATATTATATTCAATAGAAAAATACATATCCAGGGCTTTATGCCTAGCACGAAATATATAAAATTGATATATAATTCATTTAATTGAGGCAGAAATTTTTAATCCTTCTCGCCGAATTTTGTGTATTCCTTTGGATTCTAATTCTAAGAAACTTCTTGGCTCTTGCCTGTGATCAATCATCACTTTTCATATGTAGTGAATTGACCTTTATTATTAAATGTGTCTAAAAACGAAAAGTACCCTTAAGAAAAAGTAAATAGACGCTCTTAAATAGTTGTTCTCACGAAGATAAAACGTGTGTGTCTATAATTGTTCTCATATTTTGATATGTTTTTAAGTTCCTTTATTTATTTATTTTAAGGAGAAAATTGAAAGTCATTTGACTCTTGTTATGGGTAGTTTTGTGAAATCAATGAAAATGAGATTATTTTTCAATTTTTTTTGTTAGATTGTGTTGAAGAAAATATTATATGGTGGAAAGCAATAAACAAGAAGAGAGAGAAAGAGAAAGAGAATGCTAGTATTAATTAGGTAATAAGGTGGAAAAAAAAAAAAAAAAAAAAAAAACCACAGCATTAAATTTTTTTTTTCGTCCATATCATCATCTTCTTCCTTGTGTCTTTCTTTTTGCACTATACTTTCAGGCCTCCATCATTCATAAAATTCTCATAGTTGGAAAGCAGCCACAGAGCTTCTCTTTTGCTTATTCGTTTGGTGTTACTAGGTAATTTCATAGTTGACGTTGAGGAGACCACATGTGCTCTAAAACTATTGTAGTGAAAAGATATTTCTTAAATTTGGATTTCCATTACCACCATTAATAATAGTCTTGTATCTATAAAGGAGTTTTTAAGCGGATGGTGCATTTTCTGTTGAAGAAATTTCTTTGTGGTGGAACCATGAGAAGAACTTTCACATTAACTTTAAGAGAGAATCTTGACTAAAATATTTTGTTTATATATAGAGACATTATATTCAGAATTCTTTCAACAGTGAGAAGACCTTTCACATTAACTTTAAGAGAGAATCTTGACTAAAATATTTTGTTTATATATAGAGATGTTATATTTAGAATTCTTTCAACAGCGAGCCTAGCAAGAAGAAAAGGACTTGAGAGTTATTTTTAGAATTTTTTCCAACAACAAGTCTAAGAAGAAGAAAAGACTTGAGATGTTATTTTCAAAATTATTCCAACCACCATTCATGATGGAGGCCTGAAAGTATAGTGCAAAAAGAAAGACAAGAGGAAGAAGATGATGATATGGAGGCCTGTGGTATTTTTTATTTTTTTTTCTTTTAATAAGAAGAGTTAATACCTAAATCACTAATTTCTAGGAAGTAATAATGACACTAATATCAGTATTTTTTGACCCTTAGATCTAATAATAATCAATGGTTCATAAAATGTGTAACTCTTGTGAAGGTGTAACTTGAACCTATCTTATATATATATATATATAAAGTGTTTTGTCTTATAAAAAGTTAATTTATTTATAACTATCTGGTGCATTGTAGGTTAGCAACTAGTTGAATCTATAACCATATCCAACTAAAGACTCAAAAGTTGTAAAACAAACAACCAGCAATACTACTAAACTACCAAACTTGAAATTATGGAGAAAAATGATAATTACATTAATATATAAATTATTTGTTTGTTTTATTATTAATATTGATTAATGTATTTTAGATTAATCTTACATTCAATCTTCTTTTGATGAACTGAAAGTCTTACTTTGCAACGCATCCAAGGCTCTTTGTAGGCTACATACAATCCCAGTCATTGAGGGGCGATTTCGACCTTCTAAACTTACACAATGCAGTGCTAGGTTCCCAACATATGCCACTGCTGCTAATTCAAATGGGGTCGGTGGTGGTACTTTTGGGTCCAAAATCTTGTGAATTTCATCTTGGGCAATGTATGGCACTACAAAATCAACTATACTTCGTGGCTCACCATGTTCATCTCTATGAAGTACTTTGTATCCAGACAAAATTTCTAGCAATACTACTCCAAAACTGTACACATCACTTTTGGGTGTTAACAATTGAAGCTTATAGTACTCGGGGTCCACACTGCCTGCCCCAAGAATTGAAAGGTATGACATAAAAGATGGGCCTAAATCAGATACCTTGGCAGTCCACGTGGCATCTAGTAATATGTTAGAAGATTTGATGTCACAGTGTACGATTGGCGGTACTACATATGCATGCAGATACTCAATGCCTTTAGCTGCGTCTAGTGCCACTTTAATCCGGGCAGCCCATGATATTAGAGGAGTACTTTGAAGCTTATGAAGATGGTCATGAAGGGTACCATTTTCCATGTATTCGTAGACCACTACACGCACGTTACGATCCTCACAAAATCCCAATAAGCGAACGAGATTCTTGTGGTTAAGGCGGGACAAATCTTGGTATTAATTCTTTATAGCATTTTTATTGTCCTTGAGCTTGGTCACGTATGGTGTAGACATTGATAGTTGAGCACGCTTAATAGCCACTACTTGGCCATCGTCTAAAGTGGCACGGTAGACTGAGCTAAAACTACCTGTTCCAATCTTGTGATCTTCTGAGAAGTTGTGAGTGGCTTCAAGTAGCATTTGCAAACGAAATTCCGTCAAGTCTCTGAAGCTTGTAGTTATGATTGTGCGTCTAGGCTCAGATCTGTTTGTTTGTGACTTGGCTGTGGAAAAGAACGACAATACAGATTTTTTTTTGGAATGAGAGAATTTTTGAGATGTTTGGTTAGATTTTGAACTATTACTACTCTTCGGCTTAAGAAACTCAATCAAGTCTTTGAAGGTTGCTATTTGGACTTTGCGGTTAGGCCTTGTTGATATGGAAGGATCAGTTGGAATTATTATTTCATAATTTTTGGAGCTACTACTGTGTTTGAGACCCGGCTGGTGGGAATAGTGACACTATGGAATTAGAGAATTGTGCACGAGGTGATTGGTTAGACTCTGAACAACTACCGTCTGTCTCAGTCTCAGACATGATGGGTGGGAAGATTATTGGAATGGAAAAACTTGTTGCTGATATGGAAGGATTTGTAATTATTATCTCATAATTTTCGGTACTGTCTTTTGGAGACCTGGCTGGTGGGAAGAATGACATTATGGAATTGGAATTATGAGAGAATTTTGGATATGTTTCGTTGGTACCTGTAATACTATTACTTTCACTATCTGAGTGGTTGGCTGGGAAAATTGATGGAATGTAAATAGGGGAGTTTGGATTTGTTCCATTCCATATACAACTGAAACTGCCTGATGACTCTGACATGGCTGATGGGAAAAATGAGTACTCTACTAGTGATTCACTTCTTTCTTCCATTACTGTACTACCACGGTCTGAGTTGTTGGCAACAAATTCTGCAACCAAAAATTACGAAATATAGAAATGTTTAAAATTGAAATTATATAGCATTCAGTCACTAATTGTCTGACTGGAAAACTTACCTGAATCAACCTGGTGCTTCCTCATACTGATATTGGACAGAAAAAATTTGGGAGATTGAGAGCGAAATGAATTACATATGAAAATGATGTGTTGTGTTGGTGTTCATAATTTATAAGAATTTGGAAGTTTCAGTGAAGATACTTTCTCATGGACTCTCGCGTTCCTATGGGCGTGACTGACTAGAACAAGGGTCAAGTTCACTTTATAGAAGAAATAAAAATAAGAAGAGGAAGTTTCCCTGCATTTGGTAGCTCTATTTGTGAGTCGAAAATTGTGACTTTGGCGTCTTTGGCTAATTTTCTTGCCGGGAGCATTCACATCTTGTTCTATTTATATCAGAGATTTTTTAATTTTTTTAGCAGAATATTTATGCCAGAGATTGACTGTAATATCATATCATATTATGTATTTTATATATAATTGCAAAAGACAAATTTATGAAGTCTGAACGATTGAAAAAAATGATTTCATTAATTAGAAACTAATTACAACCAGCTATTTATATAGCTACGAGAAGAAGAATCTATAGCCTAACAAACTCAGAATAACAGAAAAGAGAGAGATCCTATCCTAACTACACCAACACGTGTATAACTAACTCTTACACATGCTTCTTATTGACATTTAAATACACTGCTAAAACTACATGTAGTTTTACATTCACACATCCAAATTACGTTCACACATCCAAACTACTTGTCGTTTTTAGAGCTCTGTTCTTCATTACTTCAATTCTGACCTTTGACAGCTTAATAAAATTCACAAGGGTAAATTCCAATGATAACAATTTACCATTTAAGAATTTTTATGATAATGTTGAAGACATGTTGTGAACATAGCATTTTTCATAATTTTTTGGTTAATCTTCAATGAACCAAAATTTTGTAGAAGTGAAATTTTATTTTTTTATTGGACATTTTATTTAGGATGTTTAGGATTTTTTTAGGGTGGTCAAGTTTTTTTTTCTAAGTGGTCAAAAACCCATATTAATTTGGAATTTCATTTTTTTTTAAAGCATAAAACTTTTTTTTTTTCCAAGTTGAGGGTGGTCTTGAATACAACATCAACTTTCTTAAAACATGAAATATCATATTTATTATAATACTAGTCGCTAACCCGTGCGATGCACGGAATAGTTAGACAAAATTTATACACATTCACTTTTATTGGTACAATCATTTGAAAACAATTCTAACTAATACCCAAATGTAAGAAACGCATTGACTTACTATTTAAAATAGCCTTCTAAAAAGCATGATTGGCTATACAAATCTCATTGTTGTCATGCAAAGGATTTATAAACTATTAATCCCAAAAATATGGGCTTATGCTGTCATTAGAATTTACACATATTGGGCAAATTTTTTCCTAGATTAATTGAATTAGATAACAAACGAAAACCCTAGAAACCAATATCATACTTTCTTTTTTGCTTAAAATAAACAAATAAGCAAATAAATTTTTCGACCAAATAGAAAAGCTATAACCTTGATCCTCCAACCAATAGCCCCTCCACCTGTTTTGGAATTCACGGAGAGAGAGAGAGAGAGAGAGAGAGAGAGAGAGAGAGATTGCAGAATCCGTGGCTTTATTTTCTAGTCAAATTTATTGGTTTAGATTCACAAATTTGATCAATATCAATATTTCAAAATTTGGAAGGATTGGACAATAACTTTCGAATTTTGAAGACCTTTTATCTTAAAAGATGCATCAATTGTGACAGTTTATTTCTACAACAGAGCATTGTGTTACTGTTTATGTCCACAAAACCAAATAATTGAAGTGTAATACTCAAAACTCAAATTATTATCAATAAACATAATGGTTCTAAAATATAAATATTTTTAAAAAGCTGCAAGCCACTATCATTGAACATAGCAATAACGTAGTTACTGCATAGTTGAAGTGTACCTGCTAACATAATGGTTCTAAAATATAAATATTTTTAGAAAGCTTCAAGCCACTATCTTTGAACATAGCAATAATGTAGTTTCTGCATAGTTGAAGTGTACCTACTAACATAATGGTTCTAAAATATAAATATTTTTAAAAAGTTGCAAGCCACTATCATTGAACATAGCAATAACATAGTTACTGCATAGTTGAAGTGTACCTGCTAGCTTTCAAACACGCATCAAACATGCAATACACAAATAGTGAGAGAGCTGATCTGATCTGTTCGCCAGTTTCCACTGGCTAGTCAATGAAGGCTAGAGCGGTCCGAGGGAATCTAGTCAAGGAAATCCAAGGCATGGCAATTCGGCGACAACACAATGGCTTTGTGACTAACCTTGAATCGCGACGGTGGCATGGGCCCATACGTTGCATGGTTTTATGAAAAAACTTATAAATAATTATATATTTTAATAGATTCAATAAAGATAAAAGAAAAAATTATCAAGTGTAAATAATTATCTCACCAAAATAAGGGTAAGATTTCTTCCTAAAACTAAATTAAATTGATAATTACAAAATGAATTTTAAATTGATAATTATTTGAAAAAAAGTACCAAACAATTGATAAATCTAAAATTAATATAATCTTGATAATATTATAAATTAAAATTAAAGTTGATAATTCAAGAATACATGTGTAGAACATCTTGATAATTTGATGTAACATAAAAATCAAATAAGAAAATTGTTAAAATTATTCTATTAATTATAAGACCCTAACCCTAAGCATATAAATTAGATCAAAACTAAGAAAATTAGTTTAAACAAAAGGCAACCAATACACAAAACCTAATTCAATTTAATAAAAACAAAATACAAAAACAAAGAAGGAGCCTTTAGAAACTTGACAATGTTTTCAAATGTTTTGAATTCATTAATTAAAATCACATGAAGACAAAAAACCAATAATAACACTAAAGAAAATAAACAAAATGAAAATAATAATAATAATAAAAGAAGAAATAATTCATAACTGCATTGTCATGGGATTTAGGCATTCACATATTGAAATAAGCTTCACTACAAAAATGATATATAGGGTTATATATATATATATATATATATTGGATATATATATTGGTAGAATTCCATTTGAAATATAATTCATTTAAATCTTATTGAAATTAAAGATATCCAATCAATGTGTTTGTTTTTATCCCATAAAAATTGGAATTAAAAAAAAAGGTCATATGAATAGAATGAAAAAAAAAAAAAAAAAAAAAAAAAAAGAAAAAAAAAAAGGAGTTGATTCAACATAATGTAACATATAAAAAATTAAAAATTAAAAAAAATTAAAAAAAAAAAAAAAAAAAAGAGAGAAAGAGAAAGTGGTTGATAGCTGTAGGGTCTAAATTTGTAGCCTAAGCCCAACAGATATGGGATATGAACCAAACAAGCCCAATACAAAAAATTTGTAGAAAGTGGGCGAAAGAGCTAGATGTTAGAAAGGCCAATGCAATTCTTAGAGCTACCACCANCAAGAAATACAAATAAATAAATAATGAAGAAATTCTAAGTTAGGAGCATTTAACATAGTGATTGTTTAGAGTAAGCAGTTTACCTGAAAATTATAAGTACTCCCTTGGCTGCTAGCATTGTATTCAGGATCAGGAAAAAAAAAGTTTGATTTCTTCTCTCTCCCACAAAGAGTAATGCTACAATTTTACATGAGAAATGTGGAACAATATTTGACAACACAATATGCTAAGGCTCTTAGAAAATATTTTGCTGTACCAATAAAAGAGAAAATCTAATGTCTCTATTGGTAGAGGCTCTTGTGGATGATATGTCTGGTTTCCCATTCTGAACAAAGAAGGTTGAGAACATTCCCAATCCCAACAAATAATTATGTTTACAACAGTTTTCTAATTTCTTTTATATATTGATTCTAGAAGGGCTTTTAGTATATGATGTATCTGCTTTACATGAGCAATATATATATATATTTTTTTATTTTCTATAAAATAACCTCCCAATTTTTTATTTTTGTGTATGCAAAAGGGATCTCTTCTTACTAAAAAAAAAATCTGATTAATTACTTATTAAGAAAAATTGAGTCTTTTTCATCGTCGTAAAGGATGGAGTGCTCTAATTAATCACTCTAAGAAATCATAATGAGCTCCTTTTTAAAGAAAAAAAATGGTGGTACAATTATAGAAAATAATTAATCACTTTGTAACATACTAGCTTGTCACTTTGCTTTGTTCACTGTTCAATGAAACTCTCAATTGTGCCATTAATGAGAACCCAGTATGCATTACTGCTAAAGAGAGAAAGGGGGACAACCTCAGGTACCCACTTCTTGTATCCCATAAAACAAAGACAACGACAATAACCAAGCCTTAGTTCCAAAAGCGTGGAGGTTGGCACTTGGCATTTATTCATTTAGTATCACCAATGTTCAAGTGAACATTAACCTCTATTTATACCTATAAGGTTATAACCTTTCAAAAGGTGTGTATGGAGAGTTAAAATGTTTCATAAAACTATTCACAACTCTTGAAACCTCTTTAACCTTTTTGAACAGTCATCAAAAAATTCTACAAAAAATTTAGTTTTTTGGGTTTCGATCAGTCGAGAGGTCCTTTCGATCGATTGAACAGGAATCGAATAGCGATCTAACCAACCAGAAAGTCCAGGATTATTTTCTTACTATTTCGATTGATCGAGCCAAAGTTTCGACCGATCGAAAATGCTAAATTTCGAATTTTCACTATAATAACTTTATGAAACAACATCCTTCAAACTCAAACATCATTATTACAACCTATTCATGTATATAACTATATATACAACAATCCCCCACTAGGTTGTAATAATATATATCTCACTTGATTGATATTCTATCATGCATAATGGAAGGTGTCTTTCAACTTAAACCTCCCCTTAGTGTAATTGCTCAAGAAATCAACAGAGTTAATGGTGGCTTGGTGCTTAAACCAAAACTCTTATGTGCTAAAATCGGAAACAACACACACATAAGAATATCCGCAACACATTTAGAAATCCAAGTTGTTAGCACTATTATGGCCTTGTGCTCTTTCCGATTTAGTGAACATGTATAAGAGAAAACCCTTTTACTCTTGCTAGAAGCGGCACCACTCCTATGTTCACAAAGGTGAAGTTCCTTCTTATGTCCCTGTTACACAAACATTTATAATTTATGAACTTCATTAAGAGTTTAAAACTCATCCTCAATTTCATCGTAACAGTCTATACTAATCCATCCTGAATGAGACACAAATTTAGTGCTTTTACTAACCACATATCAATAGCTTGTTGTTACCTTTTAAACCTCTTAGATATAATCAGTTTGAGGTTGGGTTCCCACTATTGGTGATTCTCTTAAAAAAAGGGTTTTAGTCCCATTCCAATGGATGTTATCCTTACTAAGTCTCGAGACACACTTCGGTAAATGACCTATTTTATATGTAGAATTACGTAGGCAATGGACTAGTCTAACCACATTTGACTTGCTTACATATTCTTGTCTTAGACTTTTAAGTCTAAGTTCACATTGTATACAACTCATGTATACGATACGCATTGTGGTTTCACAATTACAGTACAAGATATGGCTTACTATGGTCGTGGCCACGACACTTTATCAAAACCTTAGCCGATTTCTTTCCTTGCCCATTACCATTATAATCAATGCTCTCAATTTAATTCTATAGTAGAGTAAAAAATACACCTTATTTTTTTAATGCTTACACATAGCACCCCCACATTTAGTGATTACCTAACTAGACATAGATATTATCACTCACATCAATAACAGAATTAAACTTGAATATTCTATATAATAAATATTCATCACAATTAAGTACTTTCTAGTCTCACATTGCTTAAGAGAGTGTGTAGTGTATAGTATAACTTGCCCTACCCTCTCTTAAAAGTTACCATGGCTTTTGAGTGGAGTTGTAGTGTGTCTTTGTGTTAGAACCCATTTCCATCTCCCTTGTGTGTGTGTGTGTGTGTGTTTGTTTCTCAAAAAAAAAAAAAAAAAAAAAAAAAAAAGTACTTTCTAGTGATCAACCTCAAGTTTTAGAAATTTTGAAAGTTTACATGCTGTGAAGGCAATGTCTAGTTTAGTTCCATACATGACATGCAACATGTACTTAATTCACTAGCAAACTCGAGCAGTGCATCCGCCCTTCCAGTAATTTCTTTATTTATTATTTGAATCAGAGTGTCTTTGCCTCTTTAAAGATATTAAAATCTAAGAAGCAAGTTCTCAACACAATTTCCAACAGAATAAGAAATCACTAATCTCAACATAATAAGATTACTCAAATCTCAACAAAATGAGATAACATAAATCTCAAAATGAGATTAATATAGTGCATATCTCCACTATATTTCTTTACTTGATTCTCATTCATAAAATACTTTCATTTAATTAATTAAGGAAGTACAAACCCACAGGTCTTTCAAGCAAACTTCTTTACTAAGATCACTTTTAAGAAAGTTCCTCACATCTATATGATGCATACTCAAATCATATGTGGAAACACAATCCAATATTTCATCATTGATCCTTGAATGTTTAATTAATGAACTCACTTGTACTCTCTTTATTTTACAAAGAGATACTTTCAAAATAGGATCACAATATATGCTTGTTTAAACTCGAGACATCTACCACACATGGCAGAATTTGATCACAATGAATTTAACATCCCTTGATGTTAATTCTCAATACCTTTAACAAGTACATCTTTGATGCACATTAGCATTCTTATGAGTCCATGACTCCTTTAAGGATTATACCCCCACACTTTCTTGGATATCATAATTCCACAATTTAAGTTTCTAAACCCCACAATTTGGGTTCTCAACCATTCCAAAATTCACATATATACACATATTGTAATTACATATATTAAAATGTAATAATTAGACATAGTGAATTTCTTTAAAATTATATGAATGGTTTTAACGATATCAAACTAATAACATAAATAGTTACTAGTGTATACATATCAAAAATCTATCTTTTCCCTTTGTTTCAAACCTTTTACTATTAACCTTAGACCAAAAGATTTTATATCTTATTCTAATACCCACTCACAACCAATTGGTTTTGAAACTAAAGGTAGATCCACTAAGACCCAATTATCATTAAATAATATCGAGTCTATTTTATCATTAATAGTTTTTACAATAAAAGGCTACATCTTTACAAGCATAAAGCTTTCTCAAACTTTAGGATCACTTCCCTCAAAGAGTACTGTGGATATTTAATTAGACTACACTTTTATTACCTTCAATAATTTAAACAAGAGCTTCACATGAAATAAAATTTGGATTAAAATCCCTTTTATTTCTCACACATTAACTCCATCTTTGTTCACTTGGTGAACTACATTTAAATATTTAATACCACTTAATGTGATATTTAACATTGGAGTCATTTACTCGTGTTTAAGTAGGTATTGGGGTATCCTTGAAATCATCTTTGAATTTAAACTCAATAAATTCAATATCCTTTGATTTCACTCTTATATTAGTCATTAAGTCCAATAAACTACATACCCTCAAATTTAATCAAAACCTAAATATATACACTTTATATAGCTCTTTGACTAATTAGTCCTCTTTGATCTATCATTTTACAAAAGGATAAACACCTCTACAGTTTAAAATGATAAGCATTTGGTCACATTCTCATTTCATAATACATATGAAATACCTTTGAGATGAAACTTTATTATGCACATAGCATATACGAAGCAAAGCTTCTTCCCATTGATCAGATAGGAACTTAGCTGATTGCACTCAAGTTTATGGCATTCACCATATCAAATAGAATTCTCTCTTTGACCAAACCATTTTATTATGGTGTATAAGGGACTGCACCTTGGTGTATTATGACATGTTCCTCACAAAGAAGAATATTCATTTAAAAATATTCATCATTTCTAGTTAATACACCATTCAATTCAAGTCATCATGCTTATATAAATTATATCATGCTTTGACATAAATTTCAATAACTTGAAATTTAAAAATCTCAATCTAGCATGCCACAAATAAAGAATCAACAATATATGCACAACCAAAACATATTGCTAAATAACACTCGATTTGAACACATCATTAGTAGCAATGGCCCATACTTGAACAAGACCATTCTTAAATAACAAATTGGCTTCTTTTGATATTAGGTATGTGAAAAACATAGCATTGGTCAAGAGAACTTGCCAAAACTCAATTTCACTTCAACAATGCACTTTCCATGAAATTTTGCCTTAATGTGGATATCCACAAGCACTTCTAGTTCTATGGAAGACTCCTCATAAGTCTTAAAATATGCCTTGTAGTTGCACATTGTACATAAATTAAACCACCAATCGGAAGGATTTGTAATTACAGCCATATGAATTTTGTTGATCATATTACATACATCACTCACCATAGCAATAATTTCCTTAATGGCAATTGCTTCATTGGCATTTCTATCTTCATCCTTCTTATTCTTTAAGAACTTACATTCTAAAATGTAATGGTCTTTCTTTCCATAGAGGAAACATGACAAATTCTACTTGTCATTGTTGGAATTCTTGGAGTTGTTCCTTTAAAACCATTCACGCTCTTATTCACATTCAAGTGTTTATTGGTCTTACTAGAACTTCCTATTTTAACATTGTTCACATTCACTTTAGAATCGGTGTTAGTTACACCTCTAACTGGACTTTCCTCTTTAATTCAATGATGTTGTCTGAATTGATCTAAATTGAGATCTTCTGACATGTTATTTAATGTTCTCACATAGTTTATAAAATCACTTTGAAAAATATTCACATACTCTATCACTTTAAGAGTTTAAGTTCCCATCTTTTAGATTTTCTACTTCACTTTATAACATTTAAACATGTCAAAAGTTCATTCTTATTTCTCAATTCAAATAAATTCGCAACACATGCAAATATTCTAACAAAGAAACTCATCAATTAATTTGAAATTCAAATTGCTTAGGAACAAGAAATTCGTACCTTCAATGTTCAAACTATGAACATAGCTTTTTAATGCATTCACAATGTGAAAGAATCATCACCTTGTCTTGCCAACAAAGAAACTTGTTTCTTTAAGCCTTGTTCCATTGAATCTTCATTGTGATCGATTCATCATATGAAGAACTCTTCAAATTCAAGCCAATTGCTCTTTCTACCGTGTAAAATTGGTTCCATCAAAGCAATCCAATTTCACCAAACCATGGTTCAACATCTTCAAAGTTGTACCATCATTTACTCCTTGTCTTGTAGCAAATATTGTCTAAGATTGTTGGGGATTTTACCAAATCAAGGAGTAACAATGAGTGAACAAGTGAATACATCAAGTAAATAGAAATTAGTGATTGACTTGGAGACACAATTGAATGTTATCCTTGGACAATATTTGTCCCCATTCGCAAGTTGCTAAAAGGTTTCTACAAACTTGTCCCTAGGATACAACCAAGTTTTTTGGGTTCTACAAATAACAATTTTGGAGAATATCAACAGGATTTCTTGTGTTTCAAGTGAAAATTAACCTCTATTTATACCCATAGGGTTATAACCTTTCAAAAGGTATGTATGGAGAGTTAAAATGTTTCATAAGACCATTCATAAGACTTGAAACCTCTTCAACCTTTCTGAACAGTCACTAGAAAATTCTGCAGAAAATTTAGTTTTTCGAGTTTTGATTGGTTGAGAGGTCCTTTTGATCTATCAAATCCTCTTTTCGATCGATTGAACATGAATCGAATAGCGATCAAACCAACTAGAAAGTCCAGGATTATTTTCTTATTATTTCGAACAATTGAGCCAAAGTTTCGACCGATCGAAAATGCTGAATTTTGAATTTTTACTATAACAACTTTATGAAACAATATTCTCCAAACTCAAACATCATTATTACAACCTATCCATATATATAACTATATATACAACAATGATTTTGGATTAATCTTTCCTGAAGCATTCAACCAACCGCATTTCATTAGTTCTATTTATCAATCTGAAACTTCAGTCTCTGTTTCACTCTGATTCTCCTTCCTACATTTTATGGAACTTGCTCTAGGATTCTACATTGACTAATTCTAAGGTAAATTTGGAAGCTCTTCTATGTGAAAAATTAAAATTTTCTTGATGCAAGTTGTACAAATATCTTCTTTCAAGACTATGGACGAAATTCCATGACAACCTGTTGGATGGTTCCATCCTTGTTTTGATTAATTTGTACTAGATTTTTCTTCTTTCATGACTCTTGGCTAGCAAGAGTCAAGAGTTGGCTGTGCGTGGAATCCTGATTTTGAAAGGAAAGCCTACCAACTCCCCTTGCAAGTTGCAAGTTGGCATGCTAGTTTTGGCTTACCCATTTCAACTTCACTATTCTTCTATGATTGAAGAATCAAAGATGTTACCCCAAATCTAATGTAAAAGATTATTCCATGATTTTTCAAATATATGATTTTAAGCAAATTTGGTCCTTACTTATGAAGATTGAGATTATTGAGTGATTCTATTACTCAAAGAAACTATAATAGTGCACTTGATAAATCGAATTATATTGTTATGCACTTTAAATTTATTTTTAAGAACTATAGTTTTGAAAGAAGTCTTATGAATAAAGAAAATCCAATTGATATACTAATATATACACACGCACACAAGATTAATCCAAAATCATGTATTGCTACAATTTATTTATTTTTTACTATATCAATAAAATTGGAAAATTTTCAAATTTAAAATTAATAAAACCATACATAAAATCAATTATGTACAAGGAAATATAAAAAAGAAATTGTCATATTATCAATTCTAAAGAAGATGTTAGCAAACTTGAATACAAAATTTTAATTAACAATTTTACTTCTAAAAATGCAAGAGGAATAGATTTTAAATTAAAAAGATTGATAATATAAAAAGTTAAATAAATATTATTTATTTAATATATAAATATAAAAAAATAACTCACTCATATTATCGCCTTAGCCCTCAACTCTTTTTGAGTCAGTTTTACCTTTCCTCCATTTGTCCATACAAAAATTTACAACCCCCGCTGGTCTTTGGTTAACCCTCCAATTAAGATGGATGGTGCCATTTTTTTCCAGATTAATTGGTATAAGATTTCTAGACTAGTAAAATGAAAGGTCTATGAAAAAAGGATGTGCCTTCCATGAAAAACTTGTATTGATTAATTGGCTCAAAATTTCTTCAATTCTTCCACGACAAATTTGTTGCGATAATGCCATATTTGTCTTGATTAATTTTTGCAATATTTCTTCTCCCAAGTAACACGAATATCTTCATTCAAAAATTTTGACTAGCAAGAGTCAAGTTAGCATGCACATGGAATCATGGTTTCAAGCGGAAATATACAATATTGCCAAGTCATAAAGCTCTTGATACCACGTGTAATAAATTAAGATAAGAATAGTTTATAGAAGGGGGGAGGTTTGGGTCCAGTGTCCGGCCAGTGGCACTGGACCCATTGGGATTGTGACACGTGTCCATTTTTGGACATGTGTCACCATCCGATAGAGTCCAGTGCACTAAAAGCACTAGACTTAATCCGGATCCTTATAGAAGAACTCTTGATGGAGAATGAGATAGTTCGATGGGTCCACGATATTGTTTGGTTATTAAGCTCTCAAAAATATTAGATAAGATGAGCTGCATGGATAGTGAGTTATTGATCTCTCCACTTTGTAGATTGAGATAGCAAACTAATGGACACCTTTTTCTAGCGCCAAGAAAAATTAATTGAAGTTCAGAAAACTCCTTTTATTAGCCTTATATTATTATTTTCAGTATGTATTCAAACAATACATTTTTAAAAGAATAACTTCCCTCCTGTTAGCATTATATCAAATATTATTCAGGGTTGGTATTTTCTTTTTATCATTGTTTAATATAATACTCCTAATATCGAAATATTCAACAGTTCCTACTGCTATTTATATATAGGAGGTACGTTCTTTTCTCAGGGGCATATGATTTTTTTTTTTTTTTTTTTTCACTCAATCCTAAATGGCATAGATGACTAGTGCAGTTGGATATATATAGGAGGTACGTTCTTTTCTCAGGGGCATATGATTTTTTTTTTTTTTTTTTTTCACTCAATCCTAAATGGCATAGATGACTAGTGCAGTTGGGGAGAACATTTTCAAAGACCATAATAGAAATCAGGCAGAAAGAATATTCATCAACTCTTCATTTATTTGTTTTCATTAATAGATATTAAAAAAAAAAAAAACCATCTAAATACGGTAAAAAACGACATTATGAAATTTTCAGGATAAAAAAAGAAAAAGAACTTTATGAAATTTACCAGTGTAAATATGTAATATTGGTGATGATTAATTTAGAAGGTGGAGAACATAGTTTGAAAAGTCTATAGCTAGTTGAAAGTTGAAACTCATCAGCTACCAATTGGTTTTGTGAAAGCGTTTCCACTAACATTGGTACAATGTTGAATTTTCTACTATGATTGAAAGATGAAAGGTTTCACACGCTTTCTCAAGAAAAAACAATTGAAAGGCAGAGGAGAAAACAAAATGAACGGTCCCTCTAGTGGATAACTTTAGAGAATAGAAAACAATTGGCACAATGTTGAAGATCATTCTTTATAAATATTGACAAAAAAAAAAAAAAAAAAACTGAAGCAGAAATTACAGATTCCCATTCCTTTTTCCCAAAGCCATGGCACAATCTCCCTTCATCATCTTTAGCCATAGATGCGATTACTTGTAAAGCAAAATACATCCATGGGAATCTGTTCCTAAGCCCCAAGCATACAAGGAAACTCCATTAAAATTATTTCTGAAATGTAAGGTCTCATGCACTTTTGCAAGATTAGCTTAATTTAGACATATACTTTATGTGGAGAATAATTATCGTACGTGTGTGAACAGGTTGATGTTGCTGCTCTGCCTACTCAAGAAGAAAAACAAGTGCAATTTAAAGAGCAGAAGTGGAATTTAGAGAGCAGGTACTCTTATGTTTCTGATGCCATTCGTTGAGACTACCCTATAACGAGTTTTATTTGTTCTTAGCTTGTGAAATGAGCCCATATTGTTACAATTTTTTCTTGAATTGTTAGTGAAAAACGTAAGAAGGAATCACAGAATTTCTTATAATAATCTGATTTAAAAATTATCAGAAACACCATGATGATAAATTTTCTTCTTTTGCATCTTTCGGCTTATTGTATTATTAATTGTTACATTTAAAATTATTACTCAATTTAGTGGGCACCTTAGGATAACATAACTTGTAATGGGCAAGGTTAGATACTGGATTTCTCCCAGCTTGCTGTTGTTTTTAATGGATAAATATATAAATACATATATTCCCCGTAAACAACCAAACTCAGGTCCCTCCTCAATAACACACTTCTCTACACATTTTCACCTCCAGAATGAACTCCCAAATTTTCTCATGCTCTACTCCTTTTTTCTATTTTTAGCAGTAGAAACAAGTGGCTTCATCTATTAAAACACTGAGAAAATCCTAAGATAGGGGTGACAAAGATCTATTAAGTGAGCCACCCCCAAAAACCCAAGAACCTAGTACACACACAAATAGAGAGAAGAATTTTTTTTTTTTTAAATCCTTCATGGAATTAACATAATAAGCCCATAAAGCATTAACAGAACAGAGAAATAGAGAGAGATTTACCTTCTTTAAAATCGCTGCCTTTGTTGGCCTCAGCCATGGCACAAAGAGCCCTAAGAACTAGGAATTTGTTGGAACATAAAACTCGCCTCAACAAGAAAACAAACTCCAACATATGAAAGGATGAGAAAAATGTAAGAAAAGAAATTTTGTGTTTGTTTTTCTCATTAACCAAATAGGGAATGAGAGGATGATACTTTATTTTTTATAAAGTTTAACTACAAAATTGGTTATAGCCTAAAACTATAATTTTCTTTAAAAAAAATTAATATTATTACATATTTTTAAAATCTAACCGTTGGATTGCATATTTTTTACGCTCTTAATACACATATCAAAGTTTGTGTCAATTGGATATTATTTACTATATGATCTATAAGCTTATATTTTATGTATAATTTTAAACTACAAAAACTTGTCATTTAAACAATTTATTGATGACATAGCTATTGATCTTTGATTTTAGAAATTTTGTAAGTACGGAAAATATAAAAAGAAAATGTAATCCAATAGCGGATTTGTCAAAAATTTACCTATAATAAAAAAAATATATTGAACAAGGTTGTTACCTTAGGATATAACCAATTTTATACCTAAACTTTGTCCACTTATTTTTTAGTATTTTATCTTATTGGGCTATTGATCTTGTAAATTAAAGGTTGAGTTTTAGGAATGGCAACGGGTCGAATTCTGGCTGAGTTTTTTCATACTTGGACCTGCCCCGCGAGCCTAAACCTATTACCTAGACCCAGCCCATTTAATAAACGGGTTTTTTATGCGGAGCCTAGACCCGCCCCGCGGGCCCTGTTTAGCCCTACCAGATTTGGGCCCAAATCATGGCCCAACCAAAAATTTTATTTTTGGAATGAAGCCTAATTGCCCAAATTCATTTTTGCGCCTCAATTCAAGCCCATATAACCAGATTTTTTTTTGTCTCCCATCTCCGTTTAGGCACTGCATTTACAACAAATGCAAAACACAATATACACAATTTCTTTCACAATATATTATAGTTACACCACAAAGTCTCAGAATTTCAAGTCTTTAAACTATAATAACTAGAAGTAGCACAACCCATATGTTGAAGTCCATAGTTTAAGTAGAAAACACCCAAAAAAAAAAAATTTGAAATAAACATCTCATATTCTCAGACTTAGACTAAATATGATATTTAAAAAAAAAAAAATTGAAGAGAACTAGAGAAGTAGAGAACAGATCGGCGATGAGAGCTTGGGCTGGTGATGAGAATGAGAGTGAGTGAGAGCTTGGACTGGCACTGGTGAATGCTTGGAATGGTGGTGAAAGGCTGAGAGCTTCGGCGGCGGTGCTTGAGAGTGAGTGAGAGTGTGAGACTGTGTAAGCTGATCGGAGGTGCATGTGATGGCCGGTGGTGACAGAGATCAGAGGTTGGGGAGAGGAAAGTGATGTGGGGAGAGTGAGAGTAGCCGAGTGGGAGAGTAGAGTGATGTGAAACCCCACACACACACACACACACAAAAAGAAAAAAAAAAAAGAAAAAAAAAAAGATTACAAGGCTCCAAGCACCAGGATCATTCCAATCCCACTGATTAACATCTAAATTAATATGAGAAAGAAGATATTTCTTGAAAGTACCACTGTTTATAACGATATACATTTCTTTGCCCATTACAAAGAATTTGGGTTTCATTTCAAAGCATACAAAGAGCTGGGCCATTTATAGCTTACTACACTCATGTGACATATATTTTCCTGTGTAGTGTTTGTGTTTAATATTGACTTATTGTTATGAAAAGTAGCTTTTTCTTTTAGTGAGCACGCAACTTTGGAAAGTTATTCAGGAGAGCAAGGACCTTGACCTTCTTGTTCACAAGGTAATTTTGTGAAACAAAGCCGATTTTTTTTCCCCATTCATTTATAGCTGAATGTGACTTAATTTCTGTTACATTTGGTAACTTATTGGTTAAAAAGACCCAAACAAGGAATTTTTTCAAAGCAAGGCATTTTAAATCAATAAATTTCAAATCCAAATGTTGTCATCCAAACACAACCTATAATCATCTGATTTAAATATCATCAAAAACCTTTAGTTGCATCTTTTCTTCCAGCTTTTGCCTTATTGTATCATTAATCCTTGCATTCAAAATTCTTTCTTATTCAATTTAGTAGGCACCTTAGGATAGCATCACTTGTAATGGGCAAGGTTAGGTACTGAATTCAAATAATTCTAATTCTAAGTTTCTCCCAGTTTGCTATTATTTTTATGGAAAAATATGTAAAATATATATTTCTTTGCCCAGTATGTAGAATTTGGTTGTCAGTTCTAAGCATAGAGCTGGGCTATTTTATTTGTGTTTACTTGTTATAAACGAAGGCTTTTGTCTTGATGCAACTGTTCTTTCATTCTATTAAACTAGGTGGGCTAGCAGAGATCGACCGGGAGTAACGTCAGCCTCAGGTTTTTCATTTTTGCAGCATAATTTTAAAATTATCAAGGAGAGAAAGGACATTAATCTTCCTACTCACAAGGTAATATTATGAAACAGAGATGAGTATTTTTTTTCCTTTTACATATGAATGTGATTTTATTTTTGTTACATCTGGCACTGAGTTGGTTTGTTAACAGTTAACTCTGGCCAGTAATCTAAGAAGGGTGGAGAAATGGCAGAAAGTGCAGTAAGCCTAGTTATAAAAAATTTGGTCCCATTGTTAGTCCAAGAAGCCAGATTGCTGAAGTGTATCCACAATGAAGTTGCAAGTATCATACGTGAAATGGAGATGATTCAATCTTTCCTCAAGGATGCAGATAAAAGGGCCGAGAAGGAAGACACGAGCAATGTTACAAAAACATGGGTGAAACAAGTGAGGGAAGAAGCTTATCACATTGAAGATGTCATTGACGAATACATCCTTCATTTTGCAGAACAACCTCATGATCGAAGGCGATTCTTCCGTTTCCTACAAAATTAATTCATGGAGAACCAAAGTACCTTCAAGAAATTATGGGTATGTCATTAGACTATTACATTTGGTTTTATCAAAGTTTTCATACTTAAAATAATAAATAAATAATAAAATTCTTTTAAACCTTTTGCTGCTATATAATGGAAGTTTTAGATAAAGAAAAAAGGTCCAAAAGGCTACTGTAACGTTTCAATCTTCCCTATTTTTCCCTCTTTCTCCTACTATGCTTCTAACTAAATAGCTTCTATTGTTACTAAAATCTTGAAACTAATCAATAATTCTATAGTGCAATTGTGACTAGAAAGAAGTGGACAAACCATTATGGTTTTTTTTTTTTTGGTGAATCAAAGTGACCTAGTTTGTTCACTGTGATAGGTAAGAAGTTTGAGCGCTCAAGATTTACTTGCTACTAATCATAGCCTGTAAGCCTGCATTTCTCCCTTTCACATATTATCGACATTTTCCTATTTTCCATTGTTTATACCATTTCATTTTTATTTGTATCGCTATCATCAAAACTATTGGGCTTCAAATGCCAACATCTCAAGGGTTTTCAAGTACCATTTCTCAATCAACCAAAACATCAGGGGTAAATTCTCTCACGCGTAGCTGCCTTTGTCATTGTATTGTTGTAGTTATTTAACTTATGTTATTGTTTGATTATATCAAGCATGTGAACCTCTTGAACACATGCTACACAAAAGAGTGATGTTTTAGTTAAACTGTATTTGTTGTCTTCATAGTGGCTTAAGTGTGTCAATTATTGCACGTAATGGATTTGATGTTAGCTAAAATTCTAATTAATGACATTTTCCTATAATTTGTAAAAAAGTAAATCATATTGAAATGTTTTCTTTAGTCTATCTTGAAAGACTAAGATGTGCTATCTAATGTGACGCTGTCATTTCTGCTTTGAGTAGTTTTCTATGTTGCTGTAGTGTCGTTGCTGCCTGGATTGTTGAAGGTTTAGTTTGATGTTTGGTAGGTGTTGCTAGTTTGCTCTGTTGATTCAGGTTGTGTTGCTTATTGTGAACCTCATTCATCTAAAACAAATAAACAAGAAATGTTATTACCACATACACCGTTCATAATGACAAAATCGTTAGGATAAACTCAGCATAGATTCAGTTAGCATAAATTACTATGGATTCAGTTAATGATGAGTGTCACCATAAAAGAGCTTAATATCTTACAGCCTGATTTTTTGCAAGGAAATCCTAACCGTACGTTGCAAAGCCAAGAGGTCGATACTACAATCTTATTAGATGAATGAGTTTGCAAACCCTAGAGGTTAGACCAACTTGAGTTTGAGGGGCTTATTAGAATATAAGCCCAACGGGTTCAGATCTATTGTATTATTATACTTGCTTATACTACACTCTTATCACACGTACGTACATCACTCATAGCCATGATATGAGTACGCAAAATTGCAAATAAAATCCAAAATTGTGCATATTTACAATGTCCTTTTTACTCCATGGGATTATAGGAAAATGTGCAAGGTAATTTGCAATAAGCATATGAAGGTTGGAGCAATTGCAAGGTAATTTAAGAAATGAAGGTTGAAAGTGTCTTGCACTGCTTCCCTGAAATTCAAATTATAGGCAAGATTCATTGTCTATAGTCAATCATCCAAAACATAGGTGCTTGTTTGTTTGTCCTGATTTGAACATGGTTTTGAAACTCGGATTGGATCGTACGGTCCGACCGGATCAACCATGAACCTCTCTTCATTCTGATTCTTTTAACCTTAAGAACCTCTCTATGAAGAAAAAGCATGGAACCGTGTGAACCGCGGTCAAATACTTGAAGTAGCAAGTTGCCCACACAAGTCGCCGGTCACGCTGCTGTTTCTCCTTCTCCTTCTCCTTCTTCTTCTTTTTCCCCTTTCTCTTTTCATTTGTCCGTCTCGTCTCTCTCTTTTAGTTTTTTATTCTTTTTTATTTGTGTTTCCAAAGCCCCTCCACATGATTACATTGGAAAGGTAGACAAGTTTCAGCCATTCCTTTTTTTCACCTTGCCCACCGTGATGTGACAAATATCTTAACTCTTAAAGTACTTTCAAGTTTCAATTAATATTTTACTCAAAAAACAAAATTCCAATTAATATTTACAATTTTTTAAAAGAAAAAAAAAAATCTAATACTACAATTTATCTCATAACTTTTTTTATTGTAATTGTGATGAAATAGAAAGTAACTAATAAATAAAAAATAATAAGCCAATATGTAAATTATAGGCATTCAAATTCACAATTGTGCAAAAAAAATATAAAATTGTATGACTCTAAAATTACTTTCTTTTAAAAGCAATAGATATAATTGAGTATATATTTATTTTAATTTAAAACTATTAAATAATTTAAAATTTTTATTTTTAATATAATATAAGTGTCCTTATAATTTGTATATTATTATTGCTATCACAAGTTAACTAATCAACATATACATAAGTACTATATCCTTAGTATTTGATATTTCTTATTTGTCTTGTGAAAGTTATGATATAAAAAAATACATTTGAAAGATAGATTTTTATATTTAATTTAATTATTTTAGTTATTTCTTATATTTATATTAATTTAATATATTTTTTTATTTAATTATTAAATTAATTATAACGTCATCACGGTTCGACCCCGGTTCGACCTCGGTCCAACTTCAAAAACCTTAAACCTCTCCCTTTTACGGTTTATTAAATGGTCCGGGTTTCAAAACCATGAATTTGAAATCTTCATAAATGTTTTACTCAAATTTTATTTGTTTGCTGGTCAAAATTTCACTTTATAGTTTATACTTACTTTTAATGATTAGTGATATGTAGGGGTGTAAAATGGGTGGGTTTGCGGTGGACATAATTGGGTTGGGTATATAAAACTTATTTACCAATTTATTGCCCATTTAACTAATTACTTCTATGTATCCAAAAAAAAAAAAAAAAAAAANCATAGGTGCTTGTTTGTTTGGTCCTGATTTGAACATGGTTTTGAAACTCGGATTGGATCGTACGGTCCGACCGGATCAACCATGAACCTCTCTTCATTCTGATTCTTTTAACCTTAAGAACCTCTCTATGAAGAAAAAGCATGGAACCGTGTGAACCGCGGTCAAATACTTGAAGTAGCAAGTTGCCCACACAAGTCGCCGGTCACGCTGCTGTTTCTCCTTCTCCTTCTCCTTCTTCTTCTTTTTCCCCTTTCTCTTTTCATTTGTCCGTCTCGTCTCTCTCTTTTAGTTTTTTATTCTTTTTTATTTGTGTTTCCAAAGCCCCTCCACATGATTACATTGGAAAGGTAGACAAGTTTCAGCCATTCCTTTTTTTCACCTTGCCCACCGTGATGTGACAAATATCTTAACTCTTAAAGTACTTTCAAGTTTCAATTAATATTTTACTCAAAAAAACAAATTTCCAATTAATATTTACAATTTTTTTAAAAGAAAAAAAAAAAATCTAATACTACAATTTATCTCATAACTTTTTTTATTGTAATTGTGATGAAATAGAAAGTAACTAATAAATAAAAAATAATAAGCCAATATGTAAATTATAGGCATTCAAATTCACAATTGTGCAAAAAAAATATAAAATTGTATGACTCTAAAATTACTTTCTTTTAAAAGCAATAGATATAATTGAGTATATATTTATTTTAATTTAAAACTATTAAATAATTTAAAATTTTTATTTTTAATATAATATAAGTGTCCTTATAATTTGTATATTATTATTGCTATCACAAGTTAACTAATCAACATATACATAAGTACTATATCCTTAGTATTTGATATTTCTTATTTGTCTTGTGAAAGTTATGATATAAAAAAATACATTTGAAAGATAGATTTTTATATTTAATTTAATTATTTTAGTTATTTCTTATATTTATATTAATTTAATATATTTTTTTATTTAATTATTAAATTAATTATAACGTCATCACGGTTCGACCCCGGTTCGACCTCGGTCCAACTTCAAAAACCTTAAACCTCTCCCTTTTACGGTTTATTAAATGGTCCGGGTTTCAAAACCATGAATTTGAAATCTTCATAAATGTTTTACTCAAATTTTATTTGTTTGCTGGTCAAAATTTCACTTTATAGTTTATACTTACTTTTAATGATTAGTGATATGTAGGGGTGTAAAATGGGTGGGTTTGCGGTGGACATAATTGGGTTGGGTATATAAAACTTATTTACCAATTTATTGCCCATTTAACTAATTACTTCTATGTATCCAAAAAAAAAAAAAAAAAAAACCTAATTACTTCTAACCCAAACCCAACCCAATCCAATTATTATGAGTAAACTCCAACCCACCCAATTACTCAATAATCAAAATTACCAAAATGCTATAAAAACTAAAAATGGCCAAAATACTCCTAAAATCCTATAAAATTATCAAAATACCCTCTAAACCTAAAAAAAAAAAAAAAAATCCACTAAAAATTGTGGATGTGCTTTTAAAGAGGACAACCCCTTTGTGATGAGGAATATTAATGGGTAGAGAGGAATGAGTCTTTAGAGCATTGTATCATACAGTTTGGGCTAATATCGAACATGTAGGATGACTCTTAGGCCTTGGATTAGCCTATTGAATTGAATAATAATAAAGGTACGTATTTTTACACACTTTTTTACTCATACGTATTTTCAAAAAATACAAACAATGTTACTAGAACAACGTTACCAAACAGCCAAATTTCTAAACTTAGATTTTTCGATAAACCTTTCCGATCAAAAATTTTAAGATTTTTTTTATTATAAAAAATTAAGTAAAAAAGTCAATAATGATCTAATCAAAAGACATTAGGTGATAAAATCTCTCTAATAGGAAATAAGAATGATAAAGCACAATAAAGGAAGCAAATTTAAATGAGATAAAAGTGTGTGTGTATATATATATAAAATAAATGTGAATGGTTTTTTTACTACAGAACATTATAACAATAGCATTGACCTGAGCTATAATTTTGAAAGCATGAATTCAACCAAATCGAAGTTAATTGATCAGTAAATTGTATTGCCTTCCTTTCTCTTATATATGTGCTTTCAATATGCAAAATGGAGAGAGAATAGAGTTTTTGGTCCTGATGACAGACAATGAAATTAGAATTAACGTATTATATCAATATGTAAGATGCATGTTAGAGTTAAGGATTTATCTTGGAGAAATTATGAATTTGTTAAAGAAAAAAGGTTTTTTAAAAGCTGCTTTTTTTAATAAAAAAAATTTGAGTTCAAATGTCTAAACAATTGGTTATAATTATTTTGAAATTTTTGATTGAGTGGCATCGTGATCCTTCTAATTCCGATTTAAATTCTATTACAATCTTACTAATTAAAAATTCTAATACAATCCATATAGTTTAGCAAAGTATAGACTTGTAATATATCTCCAAATTGGAATTTTAACAACCCTGTTTATGTTTGAATCAAGAGCCTATTTGTACCCATCCCTAACCTCCCATAATTCAACTACTATGCCTATGTTCGAAATGGTAACAATTTTACTAGAGAAACCCATAATCCATTTCCCCAGGATAGGCTCAACTCCTACGCAATTGCCTAAGGGTTCCCAAATACAAAACGCCTCAGAATCTTGGTCTTAAAGTATAATGCTATACGTTTAATGAAAACCTAAAATAAAATATATTTCATACCCATTTACTTTTTCTTTTGAAAAGTGTTAATGTCTAGCTAAAATTAAAGGATATGCATTTTCTTTTTCCTATCTCACTTAAAAAAGTCTTTCATCATTACCAAATAAATAAATAAATCTTTCTATCTTCCCATCAAAAGTCTCTCTCTCTCTCTCTCTCTCTCTCTCTCTCTAAAAAATAACACTCTTGTAAGTAGTGACCTTGACATATACTTTCTCTTTCTCTAAATGCATTTTTGAAAGCCAATCATCATCACATATTTAAGATAAATAAGTACTCATTTTCTCTCATACTCCAAAACTTATTCCCGGTGGTTGTATTAAGATAAATAAGAACTTTATATATATTATGCTTCAAATATGATTAATCTAAATAATTATACTTTAAATTTGATTTTAAGAAAATTTGTTCCTTGCTTATGAAGATTGAGAGTATTGAGTGATTCTATTACTCAAAGAAACTGTAATAGTTTATTTGCGATAAATCAAATTATATTGTTATACACTTTAAATTATTTAATCTAATATTGACAGTTTAAATTTAGTTTTAAGAACTACAGGTTTAAAAGAAGTTTTATGAATAAAGAAAATCTAGTTGATATATATACACACTAGATTTTAATCCAAAACCATGTATGGCTACAATTTTTTTTTTTTACTATATCAGTTAAAAGTGTTTATGTAGAAGAAAATTTTCAAATTTAGAACTAATAAAATCATATCTAAAATCAATTATGTACAAAGAAATATAAAGAAGAAATTGTGTCAAATTATCGATTCTAAAGAAGATGTTAGCAAAACTAGAATACAAAATTTTAATTAACAAGTGGCTTTCAATTAGCTCAACTATTATTAAGTTTCTGATGGTTGAATAAGAGATTTGTAGTTCAATCTCCGCTAACACCAGAAACTGATTGATTTCTTAGTCTGATAATAAAGAGATATTATTAGGAACGGATGCCATATGTTGAAACTCTCTAAAAAAAAAAATTAATTAACAATTTTACATCTAAAAATGCAGGAGGAATAGATTTTAAATTAAAAAGATTTATAGTATAAAATGTTAAATAAATGTTATTTAATATATAAATATACAAAAAAAACTCACTTAGAATATCGCCTTAGCCCTCAACTCTTATTGAGTCAGCCTTACATTTCCTCCCTTTGTCCATACTAAAATTTATAACCAAGTCAAGCTTGTTGGGTGGTGCCATTTTATTACAAGTTTAATTGGTACAAGTTTTCTTCTTGCAAGTTGCACAAATATCTTATCTAGTAAAATGTTGGTACAATGTTGAATATTCTACAATTGGTTTTGTGAAAGCGTTCTCACTAACATTGGTACAATGTTGAATTATTCTACAATGATTGAAAGATGAAAGGTTGAATTATAATTCAATTATAGAATAGAAAACAACTGGCTCAATGTTGAAGATCATTCTTTATATATATTGTCGGAAAAGTTGAAGAAGAAATCACTGTGGCTCAATGTTGAAGATCATTCTTTATATATATATTTTGTCGAAAAAGTTGAAGAAGAAATCACAGATTGCCATTCCTTTTTCCCAAATCCATGGCACATTCTCCCTTCTTCATATTTAGCCATAGATGCGATTACTTGTAAAGCAAAATACATCCATGGGAATCTGTTCCTAAGCCCCAAGCATACAAGGAAACTCCATTAAAAGTATTTTTGAAATGTAAGATCTCATGCTCTTTTGCAAGATTAGCTTAGACATATACTTTATGTGGAGAATGATTATCATACGTGTGTGGTCAGGTTGAAGTTGCTGCTGTGCCTACTCAAGAAGAAAAATAAGTGCAATTTAAAGAGCAGAAGTGCAATTTAGAGAGCAGGTATTATTATGTTTCAGATGCCATTCATTGAGACTACTCTAAAACGAGATTATTCTTATTTGTTCTTAGCATGTGAAATAAGGCCATTTTGTTACAATTTTTCTTGAATTGTTAAGTAAAAAATTAAAAAATATCAGAAACACCATGATGATGAATTTTTCTTCTCTTGCATCTTTTGGCTTATTGTATTATTAATTTTTCTCCCAGCTTGCTGTTATTTTAAATAAATAAATAAATATACATACATACATACATACATATACATACACACACACACACACACACACACACACACACATATATATATATTCCCTGTAAACAAGCAAACTCAGGTCCCTCCTCAATAACACACTTCTCTATACATTTTCACCACCAGAATAAACTCTCAAATTTTCTCATGGTCTATTACATTTTTTTTTTTTTTTTAAGAAGTAGAAACAAGTGGTTTCTTCTATTAAATCAAAGAGAAAATTCTAACATAGGGGTGACAGATCTTTTCTTGTTTCTTTGTTTGTTATGTGCCAATGACTAGTACTCAAGAAGAAGTACCAATCCATTCAACAGTGAGGAGATCACAGATGTGGCTTATCCATTCTGGGGAGCTATCTGACCTGTGAGAAAAATGTTATCACCATAGACATTATGAACATGAAGTACAGGGTTTTGGTTATAGATTCCATAACCAAAACACTCCATATTGCGAGGGAGGATTGCATGGAATTTTTTAACCAAACTTTGTGAATAGCACAATCGATTCCAAGCTCTTCCATGGCTAACTCCTTCCTATTGATGAAAATCAAATTCCTATTCACTTGCCCCGTAAACAGTCATGGGTTTTTAATAGGTGGAAGATGTTGACCCTGAACCATGTCTTGTTAGTGTCATTGTTTTGGTTCCTTCTGCTATTGGGAATTTTAATTTATCACAAATTGAAGAAATCTTGAGAGAAGGCTTTGATGAGAAATGGAAGGAGGACAGTGAAGCTTGTAGTGCCTGCAGGTCAAGGGAGTTTGCAGTTATGACCTCACTTCTAATCAAAGAACTTGCTACTGCCCAAATCAAACTTAACATGATCAAACCATCTCAAGTAACTCTTTTTCATTTTTTTTCCATCAATAGGAAGGAGTTGGCCTTATTTTAAAATGAATTTCCCCATTAAGAATCCTTTATTTCCATGAATTTCCACTTATCCATCTTAATATTTTCAAGCACAAAGAGCACAACTTTAAATTCAAAATATCTTGATCATGCTGCTTTTAGTCCATGAGAAAACATAGGAAAAAAAGAGAAATATACATAGAACTTCAACCCGAGCCAAGTATAGAATGGTCGAGCTCGGCTTGATAATAAAGACAGCATGTTCAAACTCCACTTGAACTTGATCCAAGCCTACAAACAATTTTTGAACTTGAGCTTGTCAAAAATTATAAAAGCTTGAGGTCGGCTTGCTTCATTAGTCAAACCAAGTTTGTGCTCAATATCAAGCAATTGAGCTTGACACAAGCACATAATCAAATGTTTAAATCTCAAGGAAAAATAAATAAGTGGATAATAAAAGAAAACAATGGATTTCCACTTTTGAGTCGCAACAAAATATCACAATTTCTCAACATTAACAGGTATGGATAATAAACATATCACAAATGAGTAATGCTTAGGGACACAAAATTTTGCATAACTATTGACATGATCTATTCTAATTGGAGCAAGATCACTTTCACCTGTGTCATCACAACAAGCCATATCACAAGCTGTGAAAAATGTTGTGTCACTAGAGTTGTTAAATCACAAATTTGGGATGGACATGACAAGAACAGAAAAACAAAGTAATAATGCATTATTAACTTGCTCCTTTGACCTTCTCATTACAATTAACAACGGGTTTCATTGTTCACAGCAAGGACAGAATTAACATGACAACAAATGCCATAGATGTGAAATTGGAAAGACACATTACAATAATAATTAACCAAGGAAGAACAAAGATTTCAACCACATGAATCCCCTTCCCCTTCTTTGCCAAAAAAAAGCTGAACATTAACTGACAGAAAATTTCACTTTAAAAGAGAAAAGATAAAGTGAGAGTCTATATTAAATTGCTCTGTTCTCAACATTATCCATAAAGGAGTAATTTACTACTCTTAACCCGAGCCACCGGAAAAATCCAGAAACACAGTACACAGACAGAAATCAAACACAAAGAGAGAAGAAATATTAATTAAATTTTTTTTAACAGACTACAAATAATAAACCCATAAATCATTAACAGAACAGAGAAAGGGATACAGATTTACCTTGTGAAAAATGGTGGCTTTTGTTAGCCTCAGCCTTGGCTGTATGTACAAAGAACCGTAAGAAAGCCGAATACTCGAACAAGACCGAAAATTGGGAGATGGGTTTCGTTTTAAGATGAGAGAAATCTAAGACACGATATTCTGATTTTTTTTTTTTTTTTTTTTCCTCTGATTTCTCGTTAACCAAATAGGATATGAGAGAGAATGGAATATAATTGGATTTACAAGGGCGGTGATGACTGATCTGATCACTGATGACAATTACTCGTATTTTATTTTTATTTATTTCGGTACTATTATTTTTAGCATTTTATTCTAAATTTTATCAAAAGTTTACTTTTTGTTTTTAAACTTTAAACCGTAAAAAGCTTGTTTTTCATTTTTAAAATGCAAATTGCATTTAATCAAAATTTATTTGAATCATTTAATTTTACTTTTGTTCAATTAAATCTTTTACATTTTAAATTTATTCAATTCAGATATCTTGTCCAATTTTGTTAGAGGGTAAATTTTTTACTTTTTGTCCATTGAATTTTTTTTGAAAAAAATATCTTTTTTTGCCCTTAAACTTTTGAAAGAAGTTATTTTTTTTCATTCCTATTTTTGTCTTTAAACTAATAAAAAAAAAAAATCTTATGAAGTGTTAAGAATTAAAAAAAAAAAAAAAGGATCTTTCTAAAGATTAAAAATGAAAAAAAAAAAAAAATCTTATGAAGTGTTAAGAATTAAAAAAAAAAAAAAAGGATCTTTCTAAAGATTAAAAATGAAAAAAAAAATAGTGAAATTTAGGAAACAAAATAGTATTCCACCCCTTTATAAATTTAATAGTTGCAATAGGGAAGGGAAATTACAATCCTAGATATTTTCTACAATAGTCTTGACGAGCTATACTTTTTTATTTGTAAAGTTGTGTTATTGTCCAGACTCAAGAGGCTGCAAAGACCAAATTTTTACTTCTGTTTTCTCTTGATCAACATAAGTTTTCTTCTTAACCATATTTTTCAATGCTACCAAGTACCAAATACAGGAAAACTCAAAAAATATATATATATATTCTTAAATAAAAAAAAATCACCCAAACAAACATAGCAGAAAATTAGAAACTCCTCCAAATTTCTATAGAATGTTTCTGCCCAAACAAACATCATTGGCTTCTATAAATTCGGAGCAAATGAGAGAGAAATATCATGTCACCATTTGCCTTTCGTAGCATTATGTGGCTCTTCTTTATCCCTAAATAAATAAAGAACCATTAATTGAATCACATGCAGTCATATCTATAATTATGTGTAAAGTAAAAGTATAACACTTAAAAATTAAAGAAAAAAGGTATATTTTAAAAAAAAAAAAGGATTTCTTCCTCTATGTATAGAGAGAGAGAGAGAGAGAGAGAGAGAGAGAGACCATTGGCCACTTGCCCATAGCAGTTTTGAGGTTGTAAGTAATAAAATATAATAAATTTGCAATTTGACTCATTATAAGACAAGACATTAAAATTATTAAATTTATTACAAATATATATATATATTTTTTTTAAATTTTAAAAGATTACAGGGCTCCAAGCACTAGGTTCATTCCAATCCCACTAATTAACATCTAAACTAATATGAGAAAGAAGAGATTTCTTGAAAATACTTCTATTTATAACGATATAAATTTCTTTGCCCATTACAGAGAGTTTGGGTTTCAGTTCAAAGCATTCATAGAGTTGGGCCATTTAGCTTACTACACTCATGTGATATATATTTTCGTGTGTAGTGTTTGTGTTTCGTATTGACTTATCTATATCTATATACTACTAAAAGATGAAGTATAACATTTAATGTTACTACGCTCAAGTTAAGCCACATCAGTTGTCATGTCATTATCATTCTTTTTCCTGAATTTGTCCTACAATTTAAAATTAGTTTTCGTAAATTTAAAAATACTAATAAAAATAAAATAATTCCCAACCCTTTGTGTTCCACAGTTACAATATTAGATGACAACCCTTTGTGTTCCACAGTTACAATTTTTAATAGCAACCTTTTGTGTTTCACGGTTACAATCTCAAACAGCAACTCTTCAGTTTCCTAACGCCAGACTTTGGCTTTCTAACTCTTTCATCTCTTCCTCTCCTCATGCTATTTTAATCTATATCTATATATTACTAAAAGTCAAAGCGTAGCATTTAATATTGCTACGCTCAGGTTAAACCACATCAATTGCCATGTCATTACCATTATTTTTCCTAAATTTGTCCTATAACTTAAAATTAGTTTTCTTAAATTTAAAAATACTAATAAAAAGAAAATAATTCCCAACCCTTTGTGTTCCATGGTTACAATATTAGATGGCAATCTTTTGTGTTCCATGGTTACAATTTTAAATAGCAACTCTTTGTGTTCCATGGTTACAATCTCAAATGGCAACCCTTCAGCTTCCTAACGCCAGACTTTGGCTTTCTAACTCCTTCATCTCTTCCTCTCCTCATGCTATATTAATACTGAAAAGCTGGACAATTCAGTTTAGGTCTCTAAATCCCAATTGCCCTTGACCTTTATTCTTGTGGCTGCCTACATAATAGTTCAATGTAAGGATTAGATTAATAGTATTGTTCTTTTTTATTGCTTTTTTTCCTTTTTTTTTTAAATTTTGTTACTGCATTTTTTGTGTTGTGGGTCATATATGAGTTTTTATGTATTTAGGTTAGGTATTTGTACTAATATATGATTGTTTGTTTCTATGTTTAAAATTGATTTGGTTTTTTTTATTTTTTAATGTTTGAGACGGTAACATTATTGGTTTATATTGTGTTTTCCGTGTGATAGAGTTTTAGTAGTTAGAAAATTGAATGAGAGAGTTTTAGCAGTATCCATGCCTGCAAAAATTCAATTTGCTAAGGTATTTTAGTAGTTAGCAAATTGAATTACAGAGTTTAAAATTCAGTACTATACTCAGAACATGATACTTCTCCTTTTTTCTTGGTCTCCTCATTTAAGTGAATCCCTCCTTCATCATAGAAATCGATTTAAAATTCCTTCTATTAGTTTTGATTGTTCTCTTGGCTATATCATAAAAGACTGTTTTTTGATATAATCTTTTTATGGTAATTATCGCCATTTTTGTTGTAGTTTAATCAAAATAAGATTATGCTAGATCTACATAATTAGTAGTTGTTGCATCTTCATCTTTATCACAAGTTTAAGATAGCGATTACCCTCATCAATAGCTGCTGTGTCTTCTTTATTGCCAAACTTGATTATCTTGACAAAAATATTTATTTATCTGATTGTACCACATGTATTTATTTACTTATGGATTCCATTTGATTGTAAGGTTTTTATGTCTAACTAGCTGGTATGCTAGCCAAACCGCTTACTTCTTTTTCTTTTCTTTTTTTTAATATTTTACTTTGCCTCCAACACTATCATAATTAATTATCTCTTTAATGGCATGTACAGCCTCCATCACTATATATATATATATATATATATATTGCTTTGTAGGATCCAAGCAAGAAAGAGTTTAAGATGCTTGTTGTGTTACTCTCTCAAATTTTTTACAGCATGAACAACTTGTGGTATTGAAGAAATTACTGAATATATTATATCAATAGTTATTTGTTAATAGGTGTTTGACAACTTTCAAATATGAAAAGTTTTCGGTTAAATGGGTAACAACTTTAATTTTGTTATTTTTTGCTTTCTAAATTACTAATAGTGATTTATCATGTTAAGTTGGTAGTTTATTTGTATATTAATCAGCTACAATGTTGTAATGTTATTTATTTTTTTCTTTCTAATTTGTGAGGTTTAATTCAAATAATTTTGAATAAGTCCTCTGAAATCAAATTCAATACAAAAGAAATATTTGCTAGGACTCTATAAGACTAAGGGGAGTTTGAAGATAATATAAGTTTTGGCCTCATATAATATACTTATATTGTGAGTTTCAAATGTTACAAGTAGTATTGTAGTAACTTAGATATGAAACTCTAGATGTAACACAAACAGATAAGGATATGATATTCATTAATATTTGTCTTTTAATTTAAATGGTATTTTGCATAATTGCTTTGCATTCATTAGATTTCATTTTCAGTAATTTTCTTGTGCATCGCATGGGTTAGCTACTAGTTCATCCTTAAATCTAGAACATGTCGCACATCCTTTAACATCAACGTGCAACCATTGGTCTTGATGCACACATCACCAATTCCCACAATTTTTAAATAACTGGAGTTACCCATCTTCACAACACCAAAGTCGCTTGCTTTGTATGTGGTGAACAACCCTTTTGTGGGGATAAGCCTCATTAATGGGCCAGGCCGAGCCGACCCAGCCCCTTTTTACTTGGCCCATAGGTCTAATGGGCTGGGCTTAACAGGTTGTTGACTAGTCAATGGGCTGGGTCGGGCCGGGCTGGATGGAAAAACCCTAGCCCATAGCCCTACCCATGGGCAATGCCCATTTGGGTTTTAGCGGGCTGAGTTAGTGAGATGGGTTTAATTTCTACCCATGGGCATTTTTAACGGGTCTTCAATGGGGTTATAAAAATTAAACCAAAAAAATTATAATTATATATCATTACAAACTATCAAATTGAACAATTAAATCTACTAAAAAGATTCTATTAAAAAAAATACTAAGACATACCTCTTAAAAAGGTACTAAAATAAGATTAATTAACTTCTATTGATAAGAATAAATAAGTACATTGAAATTTTCATTAATATATTAGACTAAAAAATTGTAATTGTATAAATATAACTATTAAAAATATAATACTATTATTCTATAGAGTATATAACTATAAGAGGGCAAAAATAATAAGAGATGAAAAATTGAGAATGGTCTAGGGAGAGTTTGAATTTGAGAGATTTGTTGTGAGTAAAATGAGAGAAATGGCATAGGTATTTATAGATTGGATACTTGAACACACACACACACACAAAAAAAAAAAAAAAAATTATAGATTGGATACTTGAACACACACACACACACAAAAAAAAAAAAAAAAAAAAAAAGGGAAAAAAAGAGAGAGAACTGACTTTTGTATTGTTCAAACGGTAAGCATTCTTAAAGGAAATATAAGAATGCTTACCGTAAGGAAAGAATTTCTTCCATGAGTTCCAACCAACGGTAAGCTTATTATTTTTAAAGGAATTTCTTCTATAATTGTAACTTGTAAGGAATGAATTAGAATTTATCAAAGGAAAGAATGACTTTCTTTCCAAAGGCACAGAGGTAGGGCAATGGTCATCTTAGTAACTTAGTTTTAAAAATCAAAACTACTAGACTAATACCAATATATATATATATATATATATATATTTATTATACACATTGTATCACAATCACTCTAAATATTTAGTGGTTAGGTGTGTGGTTTTAAAGTTTTTATAATATCTAAAGTTCAATCCCTCACCCACTGAACCCCCAAATTATTTTGTTATGAATTTTGGGCAATGAGTCAGGCTAACGAGTCAGGCTAATGGGCTGGGCTAATGGGCCGGCCCACTGAGCACCCATGGGTAAAGAAACTAACCCATAACCTGTCCCATTGGGCTACTGGGCTACCCACGGGCTTCAATATTACTAGGCTGGGCTGCCCATTGGCCTGGTGGGCTAGCGGGCTATTGGGCCAGCCCATGGATCATGGGCTATTTGATGACCCTTATGTGGGGATAACATGGTGGGAGGCTGCTGAATCAACAACCCACTCAACATAATTTTTAGCAACATGCTCACATGTTTGGTCTTCAAGAGAAAGCATCACAACATCCTCATGAAACACAACTGCTGCAATATTCTTCTCATTATCATTTTTTTCATCTTTCTCTTCAGTTTGTTCTTTATTCCAATGCAAACAGTTTCTTTTTATGTGACCCTTTTTCCCACAATGGAAGCATTCTCTCATCTCTTTAAATTGATATCTACTTTTTGATTATGACTTGTCATTAAATTTAGCCTGATCATCAGGCCCTTTGCTTCTATTTCTGCCCCAGATCTCCATGACAAGAGCTTGATTTTGTGCATTGTTTATACTAGCATCTCTTCTGCGAACCTCCTCACTTAGAATCAAATCTCGAATATCATCATATTTGAGTTTGCTCTTCCCTGCAGAATTGCTCACTATCATTCTCATGTCCTCCCAACTGTTTGGCAAAGAAGCCAAAACAATTAATGCATGGATCTCATCATCAAAATCAATTTCCACAGAGGACAATTGATTTGTGATGGTGTTAAGCTCATTCAGATGCTGAGCCACAGTGGTACCTTCTACCATCTTCAAATTAAACAACTTCTTCATTAAATGCACCTTATTGTTAGTTGAAAGCTTTTCATACATGCTAGACAAAGCCTTCATAAGATCCATTGTGGTCTTCTCCTTCACAACGTTGTGTACTACTGATCTTGTCAAAGTTAATCGTATAACTCCTAGCACCTGTCTATCAAAAAGACACCATTCTTCTTCTTCCATACTATCTGGTTTCTTCCCCAAAGAGAAAGATGTAATTTCTTCCCATACAAATAATTTTCGATCTACATCTTCCACTAGCCAAAGTCTGTGCCGTCAAACTTCTTGATTCCTGACGTCTTTCCTTCTTCTCTAGCCATTGCTCCCAATTGAACCTATGCTCTGACACCACTTGTTGGAAAAAATTCTATATAACTGTGAATAAATTTTAGCAAGCATAGCAAAAGTACAACCACACAAAAACACAAAGATTTAAGTGGAAACCCTTTCTCTTTGAAGGGAAAAATCACGGAACAAATTCCGAATAATTTCACTATATTAAATAGAGATTACAACATTTAGAGATACAACTTGAAAAAAAAAAAAAAAAAAGGCTTTCTTTTCCTTTTCACTCACCGCTCTCTTCCTTACTGTGTATCTCTCACAATTTTCTCTTACACTGTATTTTTCTTTTCTCTTTTGCATGCTCTCACTCATGCAGTTCTCCAAGACTGCAATGTCCTTAGTCTCACTCACTGGAACTTCTCTTCACTCTTCTCTTCTACGCCAAATGGCCGAATGGCCTTTCCTTTTATTTCTTCCCCTTTTTCTTCTTTTCTTCCTTCCAAACTCTTCGCATCAAGTCACACTAAATGTAAGCCAACTTGTCGTGACTTTTGTACATAAAGATGACTTCAATTCTTCCCATTGGAAAGCTTCTTCAGCAAGTTCAATTTGCTTTGCTGACTTCTTGGCAATTTTTCAACAAGCTCATTTAATGAGCTAAGACAAAGTGTGGGCTGGACCCACGTGGTGCAATGCACACCCAACAGCGATTACAGGTTTGATGTTATCCGAAGCTCAGCCTAACAATCAGGTGATTGTTACTTATCAAAAAAAATAATCAGGTGATTGTCCTAGTAGCCCAAAGCAAGGATTAGCTTCGACTCTCAACCAGGCAGTCCTTTGATGGATTGGATAGCTGTTGGGGAAAATCTAGAGATTGGGTCCTTGAATTGAGGGATGAGAGACAAGTGGTGATTCCACTTTCCCTTTATCTATCACCGAAGAGCCTCACAGATTTCACAGGCTCAGAGGACGACTGAAATAGTGAATATGGACATGGAAAGGAGCTCTTACTCAGGGAAGTGCCTTCTTTGGCTTGAGCAGGGGCGGTTGCACTTGTAATTCAGGGGGTTCAAATGAACCCCCTGACTTGGAAAAAAATATATTTATATATATATATATATATATATATAATATTTATTATTAATTTAATTACCCTTAAAAATATTTTTGCACAACTTAGTTTAAATCTTGCACACCCTGATCACAAATCGATTTAGCCCAAAATCAAACAATATAGATCAATTCTTCTCAAAACTAATTAACAACACAAATCACTCTCCCTTTCTCTCATAAATCTCATCTCATCTTTATTCTCTATCTGACTTTCTACGTATCTTCGACTCTAAAAGTAAAACGTGAGTGTTTATGAGTTCTAAATGTCCCTCTTTATTATAAATGTATATTAAGAGAGAGAGAGAGAGAGAGAGAGAGAGAGAGAGAGAGAGAGAGAGAGAGAGAGAGAGAGTGCATGTGTTTGATACTAATTTTGTGCTTTTTTTTTTTTTAATATAATGTTATTTGTGTGAATTGTGAAGTGTGTGAATAGGTACATGTATAATATAAATGTACTATAACTTTATATAATTTCATAACAAAGAAATACAGAGGATTTGTTACGTGTGTATATTGTTATCATGTTATAATAATTTTTTGTTATAAAACAAGTGATTCAAGAAAACAAATAGTAAAGTTATTGATTGTTAAATGTATTACTTATATATGGATAAGCGTGGTTATGTGGGTCAATAATTTATAAAAAACAATAACAAATAAATAATGACAACTACATAAAAATAAAAATGTTACACTACAAACTTAACAAAGTAAAATGGTCACATCTACATTGACAATAGATAATGACAACTGATACTAAACTATCATGTGACGATTTCAAAATACGAAAACTTTTTTTTTTTTTTTTTGGAATGAAAAAAATATGAAAACTCGTAGAAAGAAGTTGTAAAATTTCATGTGTGTTTTTTTTTCAATAACACAATATATTCAAGTTCTCTTTCTATTAAAATTTGTATAATTTAACTTTCTTAATGACCTCCCTCAAGAAAATTCTTGGAGCCGCCACTGGGATTGAGGTGATGAATCCGAAAGTGGTGTAGCTTGGGATGCATTTTCTGTCAATGGGGAATCAGAGGGTGAGTTGTGGGGAAATTTTCAAAAAGAACTCGTCTGGCGTTTGTTAAACTGAAAAGGGAAACACAACCACCATTTGATGAATCCTACGAAGGATCCTTGAAGCAACATTTATACCAAGGAGCCGAGAAAAAGAACCATGAGGAATACCAAGATTCCATTTTAGAAAATAAAAAATCAGGAAAGGACAACTTTGAAAGTTGGACTGAATGAATTCAGAGCAACCAATGATACATGGTATTTCCATGCCACTGCAGACAAGCTACTCACACCCACCAATGACATGCAGTTCTGGGTCTGGCTAGCCAAAGCAATTCCTCTAATACATTAAATGTAGTTTGACTAATGATTCATACTCGGAAATAGCTATTACTAGAAATGTAAGTAATTGTTGGAGTCCTGGGTGTTGACAGTTTGAGTTTGCTCAGCATAGCATTTTGCATTCTTCAGAAGAAATCAAATAGGCAGAGACAAAGGTTTTAACCCACGCAAAAAGGGAATATCAAGAAGCTATAGAATCCCTTGTTTTCTAACCTCAATTTCCATGTATTTATGAAGAAAAAAATACGAAATGAATTGACTTAATGTGTTATACAACAAACAGACACAAAAATGTTACATTCCCTACCATTGCTTGTGATATTAAAAACAGAAAATTATTATAAAATTCATATAAATAATAAAATTGAATTAAAAGCATTACAATTATTTTAAAATTTTTTAAATTAAAATAAAAAAGAAGAAGCAAAGGTCATAAGAGTTATTTACAAATAGGAACATTTTTTTGTCCTCTACCCTTATACATGAGTAACCCTATCAAGCTCTGAATTTCAAAATGTCTTGATAATACATAGAACTATGAAATGAATGGAACTTAAAACTCGGCTCAAGTTTTAGAGGTCTCAAACGATAAGAGATCTAAAGAGTAAAGACACGAAGTTAATGTGGCAAAATTTGTGACACTCAGATTGTGACTTTGTTGGCCTTAGGATTGGTTGTGTGCACAGAGATAGCAACAATACCGCAAATTGAGAGATTTACGGCTTAGCTTATGGGTTCCTTTTTTCTCTTTATTTTCTCTCTAACCAAACGAAGCAGCAACAATTTTTTTTTTTTTTTTTTTTACTTTATTTCATTGGGCTAGTAATTGGGCTGAATTTAAAGTTGGGTTCAGCTAAGAGTATAATTTCCTAGGTTGAGCCCAATTATGTCCAGACCTTTTTTTTTTTTTTTTTTTTTTTTTTTTTTTTTTAAGATTTATTATGAATCATTAATATTAAACTTAAAGGAATACAAAATAAGGAGATTTTGTCATTTAAAATAATAGTAGGTAATAAAATGATGTAAATGGTGAACCTAAATAACAACTAGTAATAGCTTGCATCCATGGCATTGTCGTGAAATTATATAGAAAAGGTTACATAATCAATTCCCTAATTGCCTCTGCCTCCGCCGTCTTTTCTGAAGCGGCTTTCTTGATACAAAAGAAAGGCCTAGCATGCCTGAATACATGCATACATAGCATTACATTAGCTGTTTATAAGGATTTACAATTACAACAAAAGTAATGTTAGGGATATTACTTTTACTACATGAAGTTAACATACTTATATATCACCAAAACAAATTTTAAAGATTCATTTATTAGGTTGTTGAAGTCCACCAATTACATATATTGTCACATCTGTTTATAAATTTTATGTAAACTTTAGGGATTTACAATTATAACAAAACAACTGAACTTAAGGAACCTACAACTGTTACAAATTAATTTATTGATTTGTAAAGGATAGTTTGGAGAGAATTAATGGAGTGATATTTGGTGGCCTATTTTTACCTGTATTTGAATTTAAAATTTAAAATTGGACTCATTAATTGAAGCATTTGAATTTGAATTAGAGTCCTTAATCATTTTATTGTCAAAATTGATTCATTTTCAAATTTAGAATATCATTTTTCTTACCTCAAGAACAAAAAGAAAAAAAAAAAAAAACCAAATAAACAAATACTATGCGTGTTAATATAAGGATGGAAAATTGAGATAACTACGAGGATTTCAGAAGTTTAGCAAGACTTAAATCAAAAGCATGTGGCATTAGGACCAAGCAAAATAATTGCTCAATTCTCTGTACAAGTAGTGGCAATATAAATTATTTTTACTTCTTGTTTTACACTCTGCCCTGACTCTTGCTTGACAAAGCTTCTGCATATTGTGAAAACCTGGGGGCGAAATTAGTATTGTAAAAGTCATGCAAATCATAATCTAGCTTGTGAAAATTTTTGTGTAATTTTGTGCGTCTGAAGGCTTACTATGTTAAATGACATACTCGGTAAGGCCTAACGACGAACATATCAAAATTAGTAAAGAAAAATACCTTCTTTCCATAGAAAAACTAGGAAAGTAAAGGTATTGAATGTTGTAACTATTGACAAGCCATTCCGTATGGATGGTTGGCCATCTTTACATATATAATATTACATATATAATATTTAATTTGAACCATGAAATAATTTATCTCAAATTGGGAGGATCTTAAAGTCATGGATTTAGTTAAAACGCTAGTAGATCAATTGATTGATATTTGTTGGCGTCCAAATGAGATATTCAAAATTCAAATCTCCTCTCTCCCAACAATCATAGTATCAAATAAATTGTAGGTTCTAGTTAGCTCAACTGATAAAATCTCTGATAATTGAATAAGAAATCCGGGGTTCAATCCTCGCCTACACCAAAAATCGATTGGTATCTTAGTCTGATGATAAAAAACTATAATCAGGAATGAGCATCATTGTTTATAAGTTTCTCCAAAAAAAAATTATCAAATAAATTATTTTAAAAAAAAGTTTGTTTATGATTATTTATGTATCATAGGCCCGCTGTTTCAATTTTGTCGTTATTTGTATTTGTTAGTGTTTGAAGTCTTTTTTTGAAGCAAGCACTTATGGTCTAATTTTCTGATGGGAAATTATAGTCTAAATTGTCTTCTTCTTCTTTTTCTTTTTCGATACATTAGTAAGCCAAGGCTCATTCACGACTCACTACTCGTAAATGTGGAATTTCAGTTTAGATAATTAATTAGTAAACTCATGAAATTGGACACTGTTGTGGGTAATAAAAAATTCTCTCTCTCTCTCTCTCTCTCTCTCTCTCTCTCTCTCTATATATATATATATATATATTGCTTGATTTGAATATAAGGGGACTCGTTGTCGGTAAATTCAAAAATCTTACTGCGGAAAGGGAGCATCATTGAGATTGTTTAAAATTTTTAGGGTAATTTCATTATAAGATTCTTAAAAATTTTGACAATAAGTTACTAGATTTTTTTACATTATTAATATGTTAAATAAATAACAAAATAATATTTAAATGTATATTTAAAATTTTTAACAATAATTTATTTATATTTTGCAACATTAATAATAAGTTTAATCAATATCAAAAGTATTAATAATGTTTATTTAAATATTAATGACCTAACATTATCTACAGTTTCTGCACCATTTATTTTGTTTTAACAAGATCTACGAAGAAGATTGAGAATACTTATCCCCGATAGAAATTATAAATAAAATAAAATAAAAAAGAAAGAAAGAAGAATGACAACGTATACAGTAAACCTTCACATTCCTATCTTTTGGTATTTATTTTTCTTCATTTTCCCCTCTAGAAATATGTTGTATATGTTATAGTTCTGACTTGTGAGGCTTAAGTACTAGTTCCATTTCTCTTAGGGCTCTAATTACTAGTTCTTAAATAGTAAAAGAAAAAAAGAATCCTATGGTATTCTCTAAATACATTATAAACTTACAATGAAATTGCAGAAAATTTATCTCTATCAGACTCCCTTGCTTGGGTGGTTTCACGTCAGACAACATAGGGACAGTTGTCACGCTGGTGCCCAATCCTTTCGCAAGCAAAACAATGCCTTTGGATTCCTTCATAGCAGACGGGCTGCTCTTTACCACCAATAAGGAGAGCAGTGACAAGTGGTTTCCCAATGTCTACCTGAATGCAAAGGCAAGCAAACTTGCCTCCGGACTCATTTGCTGTGTGTGTATCTATCCTTAAAACCTTACCAATCGCATTCCCTATTAATTGGAGGGCTTCTACATGGTAATATTCGATAGAGAGTTCATCCAACCTCACCCAGATTGTCACCGACGAGATGTTTTCCTCAGCTGGCTTGAAATTTGGTTCCCACAGTCTAATGGATAAGAGGTTCTCTCAAATAAACCATGGACCATTCCTAAGCACAGCCTCACAGTCCTTCTTGGTAGAGAAACGGACTAAGAAAAACTCTTTGCCTAAATCCACGCAATCGATCTTTCCCACTGGCTTCCACAGTGAAAGGAGTCTGCCATGAAGAAATGAGAAACCTATCGATCTACCATAAACTTTCACAATAAGCGCTCTACTCCACGGGGACTGAATCCGAGATTTAAGCTCCCTGGGGAACTTAACAGCGATGAGACCATCTCTCAGATCATTTATTTCAGAGTTTGAGTCCTCATTAGCCTCCATTTGCTCGGTGAAGTTGAATGCTTGAACATAGGCGCCTGGTATCACCCCTACCAGCTTGTCCCTAAATGACAGAGGATGTGAAACACTTCCTTGGCTCAGTGGATAGGAAGACTGGTCTTCCCTCATGTTGCAGTCGAAACCGGCGTGGCGGATGTCCTTTACTTTCTTATTGCTACGGGCTAACTCGGCTTCTTCTTCTCTAGAGAGAAAAGGGGCGCTCATGTTCTATTGAAAACCCCCAAGTCTCTTTCGCTATCTACCTTTTTGTGTATTTGTCAGCGTTGCTGCCAGAGGCAACTACTCAAAATTGTTTAATGTTTTTTTTCACTCCTATCCTATCGTGGCAATAAAGAATTAGGTACTACAAATTGTTTAATGTTTTATACAAAAGCGTTTCGATTTGACTGACTTCCCAACAACTTTGTCCTAACTCGTTGAATTTCTTGCACGTGTATACATACAAGTAACCGAAAAGGCAGTTCAACTTCAACCCTCCTATTTCCAAATATTGCAGACAAATCTTTGGACTGGTTTTCTGAGAGCATCTTCATTAGATTCATCAAATTTTTATATTATTTGAAGAATAAATAGTGACTTTTATTTTTATCTACTAACTTTTTCAAATACACTTTTCAACAGATTCTCTATCTCATTTAAATATTATTTCTTCATTCATTATTTATTCTTTTTTTAACAACTACACATCTTCCATCATTTTTTTTATTTAACACCAAATTATTATAATAGAAAAAAATGATTTGAAGAATGAACAGTAGCCCATCAAACTTGATGGACTACTATTCATTAGCAAAAAAAAATTCCGGATATAGAGAAGCTGGTGGAGCATGAACAGTAGCATATAGAGTATAAACAGTAGCATATATTCTTTATATTTTGGCTATGCATACTCTGTTGGAGATGCTCTAAACTCAACATTCCCAATGAGAAATTATATCGTCTTTATGATGGACGGTGGACCATGTTATTTAGCAATCATTCTATTAAAAGACTTAGTTATATTTAAAATTGTAGAGTCAACTTATAATAAAAAAATTAGTTAATTACACTCAGAATATATAATTGTCATATTTTGGATGTGTGCTTTTGTACACAATTACAAGCTATTTTATAGAATTTTTTCGCATATTATGTGAGCCTCTCTTTGTTGCAATTTGAGCTTGAATTTTGTTTATTTATTTTTTATTGTAATGCCATATATATATATGATTATATATTTTGAGAATTTAACTGTTAGATTGCATGTATTTTATGTTCTTAACATGCATGTCAAATTTTGTTCAAATTAGATGTGAATTATTATGAGATTCATAAATGTACTTTTTATGCATAAGACTACAAAACTTGAAATTTTAACATTTGATTAATGACATAGTTATTGATTTTTTATTTTCTTAAAATTTTGCAAGTATCGAGGATATAATAAGAAAATACAATCTAATAGTGAATTTTTCAAAATTTACATTCAATAAAAAGATATAAGGAAAGTTTAAACTAGTTTGGAGAGAAATTTTGTCCTTAAGTTAAATGAGAATCAATGAATGAGACTAAAATTGTTCTTTCATCACGATTTTCCATTATATAAGCTTTCCTTTGACCAATAGAAATATGAGGCTTATTAGTTTTTTTGTGTAGTTCTACAAAATATGGATAATACAAGAATCTTGGTAATTTTTAGGTTTGGGGGGGGGGGTATTTTGGTCATTTTGTAGGTTTTAAGAGTATTTTGGTCATTTTTAGGTTTAGGTGTTATTTTGGCCATTTTTTAGGTTAAAGGGGTATTTTGGTAATTTTAGTGATTTTTGGGTATTTTAGAGTACGGTGATTTGTAGAAATGATAGTTAGATCATAATTGGGTCTAATTGGGTACTCAATTAAAACCCAATAAATATTAATGTTAATTGGGTTTAATTGAGTTAATACCCATTTAACCAAATTAATAATTGGGTGGGTTTGGGTCTCATTTAAGTGGGTGGGTTTGGGTGGGCAAATGAGTTTGAGTTGATTTTGCTACCCCTATTTGAAGATCAAACATATCTTGAAAGTAAGAAACTAAGATAAAAAGACTTGAAAAACTAGCATATGATTAGAATCCAGCAAAGCCAACCAGTTTGGTTAAGCCATAAGTAACACCTATAGCCATCCAGCTCCCCATCAACACCCTTAACGAGTACTTCACAATTGGTGCCTTCCCAAGAAAAAAACCTAACCCTCCAAACATTAACAAGGCAAAGCTTACAACCGCTATTATCAACCCTACCCACACTGCATAATCCTTTACAAATATTGCCCCTATTAGCGGTACCCATGCTCCCACTGAAAATGAAAGTGCTGAGTCTACTGACGCTCCATACCAAGAGTTTGGCAATTTCTCCTTCTCAGCGTCTAGCTCCTTGACTCCCATGTTCTCAATGCTACACTCTCTTCATTTGTGCCTTTTCTATGTAATATTGTGAGTGAACTGAAACGAACTCTCCTACAGCCATACTACAAGCTTCTGCAACTAACCCTGCAACTCTATTAAAGATCATAGTCTTTTCTTTTATGACAGCTCCAATTAAAATCACTAGACCAACCTATTAAAATAATTCCATAGACACCAAGTAGATATGGCAAACAAATAAAGTATTCTTATGTTTAGATCTAATGGTACCATACCACAATCACAGGTACCAAACAACAGCCTGAGCAACCAGACTTAACATAAATATAACAACTGGAACTATTAAGAATGGTCAAATATATAAGCACTATTTGATAAAGTAGGTTTTATATACACACACACAATCTTTTTTTTTTTTTTTGAGAAGCATATACACACACAATCTAATTCATTACAACAAAAACCTATGTATCTCCCAACATAGAATTTTGCTAAAAGTAAACCAATACACCAAAATATAATCTTACTATACAAGAATACTAAAATTAATCCCATGTTCCCGATTATTCATAACTTTATTACAAAACCTAATACACGCAACACATATACTCCTCCAATGTAAACTACTTAAAAGTGTGCAATTGAAAGTACCACTACTTCACTAAATACAAAAATCAATCCAATTTTTGTTTGAGAAAATGGTGACACTCTCAAAAGTCAAAACACCATCCTCGTCACCCTTATTTGGGAGTTTGATGGCCAAGATCAGTACTCTTTGAGCCCAACATCTCAAAATTGCTACAACACATCATCACACAAGATTTCTTTGTATTATTCTCCAAATACGAAAGGACTTGCTCTTTCTCCTCCTCGGTCTCAGGCTCCATGTTTGAGCAGCACATTAATACATTCTTCTTCTTATGCTTTAAACCAACTTTCTTCTCTTTCGCGCTCTCTTTTTCTTGATGAGCCTCTTTGACAAACTCCACGTTTGAGCAACAAATCCAGAACGACTTCTTGGAGAAAAACCTACATCTTTTCTTCTTCTTTTCGTTGAACATCAATAGTTCAGATTCATAGGATGACATGTTAGCACTGGGTGGTGCAGTTGGAACAATGTCGTAACCCATTTTCTTTGTTTGTTATAGAGAACGAATAAATCTCTAACCATGGATTGCTTTATATATTCAATGATTTTTACTTGCTTGCTAGTTAAGCAAATAGTCAATACACGAATTATTCAAACTTTGAGATTTGAGGATACATTACATTTGGTGTATTTCTAATCTTTAAATCCCAATTGAATTAAAGAATTTGATTAATTGTAAGGGGACCGCGTTAAGCAAGTACTTAACTATATAATAAAGAAAAAAAAATGACATAATCAGCCTAAGTAGAGAGAGGATCATTTCTAGAGATTGACCAAGTAATGGTGAAAACAACTGATGCTAACAATTTTCTAAACCGAACATTGACAATTATTAAGGTTCCATATTATATATATACACGGATGACATTTTGTGGGTACTAGCTCATAGATTAATAATCGATAACTTAAGTCTATATGTATTAATAATAAATAAATACAAAAGCCAACTTTGTAATAAAAAAAAGAGAGGAAAATATAGCATTTGAGTCTGCCATTGAGTTGAGCTGCAGTTGTGAATGCATTAGGTTCCAACATATAGTCTCTATCTTCACTATTATTTTTTTAAAGTAGTTTATTACCCACGGAAACATTGAATTATAATAAAAAAAAAAAGGAAAAAGTAAAAAATTGTGTCAATATTTTTGTTGGATTATTATTATTATTATTATTTTATTCTTGAAATAGTATTGATTATTATTATTATTAATAGTGTTGTTGTTGTTGTTAATAGTTGTACACCAACTATGACACTTAATTATATTGCATTTTGGGCATCCTAGTAGCTAGGCTAGTCATGAAGATTGCATGGCGTATTGTGGTTATTTAAAGATCATATATTTTAATCAATCTTCTGCTACTATATGGATCTATGTTATACGAAAAAAAAAAAAAAAACACAAATTCATCGATCTTAATCAAAAACAATTTATACGAAAATAAAAGAAACACAAATTCACTACCATACAGATCTATTTATTCCAAAATAAAAGAAACACACAAAAAAATCAAAGCCGATGGATCTTACTCCATAGACTTCTTCACTCCAAGAAGATTAGGAACGATGTACCTTGTCTGATTATTTTACTCCTCCTTTTTGGGTTTGTCTTGGGAGTCTCAAATAAAAATGTTAATGCAACAGAGATTGTGAATAAACACATTCTTTAAATATACAAAGAATTTTACCACTTCTTCAGCAATAAATTGAAAATTTTTTGTCAACCTATTATAAAAATATATTTGTGGGGAGAGGAATATATCCACCTCGTGGATTTCGGACCAAAGAAGGAATGCCATAGAGACACTCACAAAATAAAATATCGGCCCAAGCCTTAACATTGAAAAGCCCAAACCCATGAAGTAGTAGGATAATTTGGACTGGCTATCGAGGTAATCCGAAGAACATCCTACCGAGAAGAGATCTAACGGATTCACCGAGGGAGCAATCTTGACCCCTTTTTCTTGAGAAACACAAAGAAGATGATACAGAACCCAAAGTAACAGTCACATTCACATTAATTAGGTGTTCTTACCTAATGTCAACCTCATTAATTGAAGAATGACTAACTTGAATAGTAAAGACACCCTAAAAGTCAATTTTCATGATCAAAGAATGGAAGGAGAGGTGTCTGATGGGACAAACATCTTTCTGTCATTCAACCAAATAATGTACAGCTGGAAAGGAGGAAGGAGGGGGGNATCAGTAGAAGAAACCAAGCAGTCCTTAAGGAGAAGCCTATATGCTGATTTGACCTCATAGTCCCAACTCTTTGAGTGCTTCCACAATAGTTTGTCACCTCTAGTATTAATTTTTGGCAGGCGAATTTTCATAATTTCCTCACAGCTAGGAAAGGGGTAAAAGGTTTGCACTAAATCTACATTCCATGAGTGATTCTCTTGATTAATTAGGTCAGCTACAAAACCATCAGTTATGAAGGGATTGTTCAACAGATTAGATTTACACCTAAACCACTCCTTATCCCTTAAAGGAATGCCTAAACCCTTATTCACCCACCATCTTCCCGCCTTAAGCTTAGGATTATCAGCTTTAATGATGTTCCTCCAAACCCAAGATTGATGAGGTTTAGGAGAGCATGTATGGATGGATCCCCTAGGAAAGTACTTTGCCTTAAAAGTTCTCGCAATTAAGGAATTAGGATTATGGCATACTCTCCAATATTGTTTAGCCAGCATAGCCTGATTCAAAAGACTAAATTTTCTAATAACTAAACCCCCCCCCCAAGATTTAGGACAGCATATCTTACTCCATTTAAGAGAATGCAATTTCTTATCCCCAGGTGCATGACCCACCAAAATGCCCTCACTATAGAATCCATTCTCTTACAAATTGTTTCAGGAACCTTAAACAAGAGAAAATATAGAGAGGGAGGGTTTGAAGTACCGAATTTATTAAAGTGGTTCTCCCAGCTTGAGATAACAGATTTGCTTTCCTTCCTTCAAGCTTGGATTGTAGCTTGTCCACCAAAAATTGGAAGTCAGCCACTTTATTTCCCTTAAGCTTAATTGCAAAATAGTTTGATCTCTCTATCTCTAGCTTCAATTAGAGAACTACATACTCTAAAGTTAAATTCGTCATAAGACTTTATAAGCTTAGCTTTATTTGCTACTCATTACTTGCCCCCACACACGTACATAAATACATACATACCACACATTGTTTATATTATTATGAAAAACAAAATACAACAAAATAAAATAAATGAGTTATATGATGTAGTTATAAATAATTATTAACGAAACTACATTATTAGTCCTTAATGTTTACCTTGTGAGTGCTATTGTTTTCTTAAAAGTTTCTAATGAGTGTTATTGGTCCTTCAAGTTTAAAAAATAAGAAATTTTCTTTTTTGCTAAATAAAAATAAAAAATAAGAATAAGAATTATTAGTTCTTTGGTTAATTGCTATTAGCATTATTGCCTATGTAGCTAATGGAAAAATAATCTGACTTTTTTTTTTAGAACTTTCATATAAGTCTATATGGCAATAGCCACGTTGGTGAATTTGCTAGGGTGGCAACTTAGCATGTGAGTCATTATTTTTTTAAAAATTATTTTGTTAAAGAAAATTCCACATATTTTCCTGTGACTTCCTCCTATGCTTTATCTTCCTCCTCTCCCAATGGGTGGCCCTATAACTGTTGCTACCGTTGCTGCTGCTTCAGCTACTCCCACCACCGTTCGCCACTGGCAATTTACAAACTGTCATCGTTGTCACCGCATCAACAGCACAAAACATCTCTATGTCCTTTGCCAATCACCACGAACCTTCCCCGATGGCTAATCTTGAAGGGTCTTTATGTATCTTTGTTCTTAAAATTTGTTTCCAATGGATCTATAAATAACATAAAGAGGTTTAAATATTTTCAGTAGTCTTCAAACATTTGAATGATTTTAAGTATTATATTCATATTTTTTTCTTTTGCAAAATGTTGAAGATTTTGTTTTTTGGGCCCAACCAGTCTTTGCAGGGATCAATGGTGCCTTTTAACAAGAAAGGTTGTATGCATTTAATCCTTTTGTTAGGTTTCTTGCCTCCAATCAATAAATGTGTCCAATGAATCTTGATTTGAGAGAGAGAGAGAGAGAGAGAGTTTTAGCAGAATTTGTATGGTCAAAGGTGAATTTACTTACTTTGTCTGCAGATTTGGTTTGCCTTTGTTGTGATTTGTTAATATGATTGGAGGTTTGGAAGACAGCGAAGTAGAGAAAGAAGAGGAAGAGAGAGGCTGAAGCCAATCTTCTTTTTTAATTTTTTTAAATATATACATATTAATTAAAGGTTATGTGGCAAAATTAAATAGCTAACATATCGTTACATCCCTAAGTTGTCACGTTAGTTTGTGTTTCATTAACCACAAAGACAATAATACTAACAGAGTTAATAAGTTAGTTTGTGTTTTATTAACCACAGAGACAAAATAATAACAGAATTAACAAAATGATTAATAGTGTTTATTTTTAAACTTAAGAATAACACTCACTTGAAACTTAAGAATCTAATTACGCTCATAAAATAAATTTTAAGGACTAATAATATAGTTATGCCATAATATAGGATTTTTGAAAGTAACCTATTTATTATATGGACAGCAGTCAACACACACTCACCCCAATATGAAATAGGAACATTAGATTGAAACTTTAATGCCCTAGCAATGCCTAAAATGTGTTGGTGCTTCCTCTCCACAACTGAGTTTTGTTGTGGAGTGGCAACACAAGAGTGTTGGTGAATAATACCTTTGTTGCATAAAAATCTTTTAAGAAAAATTCAGGGGCATTATCAGTTCTAATGACCTTGATATTGACATGAAATTGTGTGTTGATCATGTTATAAAATGAAATAAGCAAAGGTCTAGTGTCAGCCTTTGATTTCATAAGGTAAATCCAAGTGCATCTAGTGGCATCATCCACAATGGTAAGGAAAAATTTGAAACCATCATGAGTGAGTTTAGCAAATGGCCCTAAACATCACAATGGATCAAATCAAAAGCATTGTTTGAAATATGATTAAAGGATGGAAATGGGAGTCTTTTCTGTTTGGCAATTGGACAAAGGACACAATTCTTATTGCTGTGAAAGGTTTGTACATCAGGAATGGAATTGTGTAAAGCATGAAACTTACTGTCTGAGACATGTCCTAATCTCATATGCCAAAGATAAGGCTTGGTAACACTAGGAATAGACATAGAATCAGATACAGAGTTGACAAAAGATTTAAAAACAGACTCAAGGATTGAAGAAACTTCTGAAACAGGTTTGCAAGGTGATGCAGTGTGCAGCAGATACAGATTGTCATGTAATTCACCCACTCCAATCGTTTTCCAACAGGTAAGGTCCTGTATGAAGCACAAATGTGATAGAAAAACAAGGCAACATGAGAGTGTTTTGGTTAATTTGCTGACAACATTAGATTGAAGTTGAAAGAAGGAACACATAGTACATTTTCAAGTTTCAAAGTTGGAGTAACCTGAACTGTACCTATATGTGTAACAATAACCTTTTCGCCATTAGGTAATTGAACAAATGTGGAAATGGAACTAGTAATGTGTGTGAATAAGGATAGGGAATGAACTATGTGGTCTGTGGCTTCGTATCAAGAATCCATATATCAGTACCATAGGCAGTTTTATTGACAGGATTAATGGCAAAAATTGAATGATGTAAATCTAAGGAAGCATAATCTGACCAAGGTTTATACACATTACCTGAAAGGACAGAATTTGCTGAGTGTAGTGCATCATTAGCAGCACCAGATGTGGAAGCATGATGGGAACTGAGCATTGAGATCAGTTGTTGACACTGCTCTGAAGTGAAGGGGAAAGAATTGACTTGATGAACACCAGAATTGCCAAGATTGCCTTGATCATTTTCAGTCAAGACTTGATTGACCATAGCCATTCTACCTTTCTGCTTGTAACCTGGAGGAAACCCACCAATTTGTAGCATTTTTCCATAACATGACCAAGCTTCCCACAATGACTACATACAGGCCTTCCTTTCACACTTACTCCTCTAGTATTCTTATTGTTTCCTTGATTGAATCCTTGATTCTTGACTGCAAGAGCAGTTGATTCAACTGAAGGAGCAATATTGAACCCTGAAAGTCTATTCCTTTCTTCTTGAATTACTAAAGAAAACGCCTTATCAATGGAAGGACTAGGCTCCATCATGAGTATTTGAGTTCTGACCTGAGAATAGGAGTCATTCAAGCCGTTCAAGAACTGCATAAGAGAATCTTGATTCTGAGAGGTTGTGATTTTATCATTCACACTTCAGGTGCATTTTCCACATGAGCAACAAGGCGAAGGTCTGAAATTCAGTAATTGATCCCGGGCAGCTTGAAGATCAGTGAAGAAACCTGTTACTGTAGCAGCACCTTGCATCATAGTTGAGATTTGCTTCTGAAGCTGAGAGATCCTTGGTCCATTTGCTTGAGAAAATCTTTTCTGAGAGTATTCCACACTTCAAATGCAGTATCTCTGTAAATCACACTAGCAGTGAGGTGAGGGGAACTGAATTCAAGATCCAAGAGGAGATCATTGAATTGCATTTTGACCAAGCTTTCTTCTCCAGTGGTGTGACTGCCATTGAAGCATTGACAGAGCCATCGACAAATCCGAGCTTGCTTTTGGCATCCAAAGCCATTATCATTGCTCTGGACCACATAGGGTAGTTATCCTCAGTTAATGGTTGAGTAACCAAAATAGCACCTAGTGTTTCACCATGATGCAAGAAAAATGGACTTCGTGGATCTTCCATTGGAGTTAACTCTCGCTGAGAAGAGGAAGATGAACCACCATTTTCATTTTGAGTATTCGACGCCATTGAAGAGGGTTAGAGCTCTGATACCATGTAACAAAATAGAAACGAAGAAGAAAATATGAACACATAGAGAGAGGTTGAGAGAAAAGATTAGAAGCTTTCTTTCATTAACTATGTGTTATTGATGAATCTGTACACAATCCAAGTATATATACATCTCTGTAACTAATTCCCAAAACAGGGACTAACTAACTAACTAACTGACCTAAACATTAGGAAATCAGTTATAGCACGTGTGGAAATCAGTTACATCACACGTGAGATACAATCAGTGTTAAATTAATTATCTAAGCTACATGCCGTTTAACTACTGATCTAAAATAATTGTTGTGTCGTTTATCTCTTCTTTTCCTTCTTCTTATCTTTGGTCTTTTCTTCTTAACTGTTTGATACTAGTCAATGTTGGCGCTTTTAATATTTGTGTTAGCATTTAATTTAATTTTTAAAAAACTTTTGCTCTCCAAAAGCAATGAAAAAGTCTTCAAGAAAACAATGATGCAAAAAGGGGAAGGTTTTGCAAATTAAGATTACCCAATAACATTTATAGGAAGAAAAATACCACGACCTTTTTAATTGCAAACATTAAAGTTATGTGTTCATAAAAATTGATATATGTCATTAAAAAAAAAAAAAAAAAAAAAAAACTAGAAAGATTGCAACGCAAAAAGGTAAAACCTTGGAAGAGAACTCAAACCCTGTAAAAGGTTTTGAACTGTTGTTCCTCCGACAAGAAGAAGCTTATTCATGGTGAGGAATGATATCTAGAATAGGTTTAAATGGAAAATTGAGAGAGAAGATTTGGTTATATATATATATATATCTCAAAATCAAGTAAAGAATACCCTAAGAGAAGATTTCTTGAAGAGAGAACTCCAATAAGAGTCTTATTTCTGTAATAAATCCTGCGTATTGATGTTGGGTAAGCCTTTCCCTCTGTGTTTTTTTTATTTTATTTTGATTTTTACTAAGAAAATTATTACTAATTAAGTGATTTGCTACCTTCTTAGGAATATAATTATGTGCTCTCTACAGTATGGGCTAATGATAAATTTGTTAGAGAAGCCCAAAATATAATATGAACTTTTTCTTTATTATTATTATTTTTTTATGAGAGTAGACCACAAACTGAGAAGTCCTATTCTATTCAAAATGTATTATCAACTTTTTTCCCCAATATATATACATTTCACACGAGTTTCATTGAGATAAACCTGTGCATCACACCGACTAGTGACTAGTAATTGTTATATGTTGGATGCGTGTTGGTGTATACAATACAAGCCATTAATAGCATTTTTTTTTTTCATGCATTATTTGAGCTCTCTTTGTTGTGATTTGAGCTTGAATTTCAATAATTTTTTTTATTGCAATGATAGGTACAAATAGTTATATGAGATGGATTCAAGTTACACTTTGTGTAACTCTTGTAAAGTTACACATTTTTTACACCGTAGATTTCTAAAAGATTTAGTGATTAAAAAATAAATCATTAAATGCTATTACTTTCCATCCCATTCTTAATTAATACCAGCAATTTTTTTTTTCTCCTTATTTAATGTTTTATTATTTTTCATTTAAAGGCACACACCATTTTCAACAATCTAGAAACCATACTAATCTATTGAAGAGCATCTCACCACGGCCAAACCTCCCATTTCATTGACAAGTAAGTGAAAGCTACGACATAAATTTCTAAATTTTCATTGCAATCTAAAACTTTTTTGTTTCCTCGGGTTTAATACTTATCTTTTCAGTAGAAAGATGGACTGTAGATTTCTAATGTATTGGACAAATCTGGGCATGGAAACCATGTGAAAGATTTATGCAATACCTAGAGCCACCAAATCCACAAAAGACTACACGTGAAAAATACGAAAGATTAACAATTTAACACTCACCCAAAAGAAATTTTTCAAAGAAAAGACAAATCTTGAAGATGAACCTAGTAGAGCAGACAGAGCAATGGTTTTCTAAGAAAACTTAGAGCTTCCTTTCGATAAAAACACAACAAAAGAAATTTTAAGGAAAGACTCAAGAAAAAAAATAATGTCTTTTGGTTAGTTTTCTAAATTGACATTCAGACCAGATCTCCGTCACTCCATTGCCAAGTGACAGAGGACTTATAACTAGTAAAAAAGTTAAAATTTTTGGCCTTAGTTGGTCTTGGACTGATATCTAAAACTATATTATAATTTTGAATTAATTTAACAAGCTAATAAATTTAACATGTAGCTCCAATAAGTTGTGTGGGTCAATGCAGGAGAAGAAGGTGAGTCCAGAGAAGTCTAGACAAATATGAGAGAGAGAGAGAGAGAGAGAGAGAGAGAGAGAGAGTAGAAGAAGAAGAATACGGGTTGGGTGGAGAGACAAAAGTGGGTTCTTGGAAAAAGCAAGTGCCCTTTAATCAAGTGAAAAACAATAAATAAGGAGAGAGACAAAAGTGAAAAGCAATAATATTTAATGATGTCTTTTTTAATCATTAGATCTTTTAAAAATCTACGGTATAAAAAAAGTGTAACTTTACAAGAGTTACACCACATGTAACTTGAACCCATCTCTAGTTATATATTTTAAGAAGTTAATCGTTGGTTTGCATATTCTTTATATTCTTAACATGCATTTCAAATTTCATTCAAATCGAATGTTAATTATTATTTTATTCATAAACGTATTTTTTGTGCATAAGACTATAAAATTAAATTTTAAGTTTTAATATTTGATTAATGACATGGTTATTGATTTTTAATTTTCTTAAAATTTTGTAAATATCGAGAATATAATAAGAAAATGCAATCTAATGATGAATTTTTCAAAATTCACATTCAATAAAAAAGATAGAAGGAAATAAATTTAAAGGGCTTCACTTTGGAGAGAAATTTTATCCTTAAGTTAAATGAGAATCAATGAGTGCCATTATGATTGTTCTTTCACCATTTTGCATTATTCTCTAAGCTTTCATTTGACCGATAGAAATATGAGATTTATTAGTTTCTTTGTGTATGTAGTTCTACAAGATAGGAATGCTACAAGATCAAACATATCTTGAAAGCAAGAAACTAAGATAAAAAGACTTGAAAAACTAGCATATGGTTGCAATATTCCAGCGGAATCAACAAGTTTGGTAAAGCCACAACTAACTCCCATGGCCACCAAACCTCCAAGTAACACCCTTAACGAGGACTTCACAGCCGTCCCAGCTGGAATAGAACCTAACCCTCCAAACAATAACAAGGCAAAGCTTACAACCGCCATTATCAACCCTACCCTCACACAATTCTTTACAAACTTTACCCCTAATAATAGCCATACACAAGTTCCCACGAGAAATGAAAATGCTGAGTCTATTGACAATCCATGCCAAGGGTTTGACAATTTCTCCTTCTCAGCGTCTATCTCCTCGACTCCCATGTTCTCAATGCTACACTCTCTCTTCATTTGTGCCTTATCTATGTAATATTGTGAGCAAGCTGAGATGAACTCTCCTATAGCCATACTACAAGCTCCTGCAACCAACCATGAAACTCCACTAAAGATCGCAGTCTTATCTTTTAAGACAGCTCCAATTAAAATCATATAGGATGGAAAGTAAAGCAACGCATCACTGTAACCCAAGATGGTAGTTCTTAGCCATTGTCCCCTTTTGGTGACAAGCTGAGATGAACTCTCCTATAGCCATACTACAAGCTCCTGCAACCAACCATGAAACTCCACTAAAGATCGCAGTCTTATCTTTTAAGACAGCTCCAATTAAAATCATATAGGATGGAAAGTAAAGCAACGCATCACTGTAACCCAAGATGGTAGTTCTTAGCCATTGTCCCCTTTTGGTGTGGTCTAGGTCTTGAGCTTGATTGGCTGCCATTGAAGAAATGTTGTGGAAAAGCAAAGAAGCTATGATTATACGGAAGAAGGTTATGATAATGAGTCCATGGAGGAGACGTTCTCTGGTTATTTATAACGCAAAATCTAGAGTAAGGATTTAACGTAATCTTTTTGATAACCGGGATTTAACATAATCTAATGTGTGTCCATACTCATGTATATTATTAGGCTACATGATTTTTATTTTGCTTGATTGCGAGAGATAGCTTTTTTTTTTTTTTTTTTAATCTACAGATGACCAGCTTTAGCACTCTTTGTAATATTAAAATTAATATATTGAGCAACTGATTCTCTTGGAAAGCTTCTAAAAAGAATTGGTCAAAGTCCACAATGATTTTTTTTTTTTATATCTAATCCTAGTATCGATGACATTTTGTGGGTACTAGCTCGTAGATTAAAAACTGATAACTTAAGTGATACTCTATGTATTTGATGATAAATAAGTACAAAAGTCAACTTTGCAATAATAATAAAAAAAAATAGAAAGGAAAAAACAACATTTAGTCTACCATTGAGTTTTTTATTTTTTATTTTTTAATTTTTAATTTTCAAAGATTATTACAATTTACAATATGCTGTTAATTTTGTAATCAAACTCATTATCACTAGAATTTTCTTTTACTTTTCATTTTTCTTTGTGTGTGCATGAGAGAGAATGAGAGTTAGGGAGCGGCGCCATGCCTTACTTAGGGTGGTCACTTGACCACCCTAACTTGATTTTATTTATTTATTAGTATTATTTATATATACATTAAAAAAATTGAATTTTGAACTAATATAGGTTGACCACCCTAGAAAACAAATTAACATAACCACCCTAAAGAAAACCTTGAACACCCTAAATAAAAATTTGACCTCTCCAAAATTTTGGTCCATTGAAGGTCAAATAAAAAAAAAAATTGTAAAAAATGTCATGTTCACAATATTTTTACAATATTTTTACATTATTGTTACATGTGGACAAAAAAGTAATTTCAGTGATAAGATTAAATTAGAATCAATAACAACTTATCATTTAGACTTCGTTGTGAAAATGTTACTAAAATGTTATAAATGTAGCACTCATCAAAAATTGCCCAAAGAAACAAATTAGCCCAAAAGCCCAAATTAAATGTTTAATTTTGATTTTTTAAATTGTGTTTTCTAAAGGCTTATTTTAAAATCTCTATTTTTTTTTTCAAACACACATTTTCAAATAGCTAGTTTATTGATTCTTGCTTTAATCTTTAGTTGAGTTTGTTAGATTTATGTGATACATTTTGTGCATATGCATATTCACTAAAATAATGCTTGGATACAATATTGAACAATATAATGGTTGAATGCCTAAGTTGAATATGTTGATTGAATTTATAGTTTATATTTTATTCTTTTGCTAGCACTATGAACAAATTTCTTATAAAGAAATCACTTATATTACAAGATTCATCTTGTAAGCAAATTTGTATTTATTTGAATAATTTTCTTTTACATCTTAGGCTATAAGAAAATGTCTCATATTTTCATATTAATGATGATGAAATAAAAATAATATATTTACAAAGAGGTTTTTTTCAACATTTTGACCATAATTTTTCTAAAAAAGAAATTAGTGGAGTATTGCATCGATTTAATCCTAACATTTGAATTGGGATCAAATAAGCTTAAAAAATCTATTTGAAAGGGATCAATGATAGCTGAGAACATGAGCGGCTTGAACCAAGGGTTTTCTCTATAAAGCTTTAGTATCAACTTTGTCTTCTGTTCTACCCATTATTAGCTCTTTAGTTGATCCTAAGCACTTTGTGTGGATGGGTACTAATTTAGCTACAAAATTCTTGACATTAAGTTAAGCTGTAGTGTTTTCTCATCTTCCTACTTCTCTACAATTGAAAATTCTCCAACAAATCAAACTAGACACCACCACATCTGAAGGAGTTTGGAGACAATCACCACGAACAGTTGCATTACGCTATACCAAATATTGTAAGCAATAACAAAAAAAACCCTAAAAAAACATGGCGATCAAATTTAGCAGGAAAATTAAAATAACTGAAAAATCCACCAATTCTCTCTATCTCATTTCCGGACATTGCTCCTCCATGCAATCCAAACACTATTTGGCACCGCGACAACTGTAAATCCAGAGCACATGCACAGTTTGCATACGAAATGAGCATATGGGATCTAAAGGAAGACCAAAATTAGCATGATTGTGAATGGTTGGAGGAGAGTTAAATAGTTCTCTCCATTCAAAGATTTTAGCTTTATGAGGTATCCAGAATGACCAAACCTTCTTCCATAAAATTTCAAATTTGGCTTTTATTCTTGGCCATCTAAATATGGTCACAGAGAATTGAAGCATATAGCTGGAAACTTCCGGCATCCCTAGCTATCCTCTAGTCTTCGGATCCAAAAGGATTTTAACCCACTCTTCCTAGTTCTAAATGCCTTGGTTCATGAGCTACATACTTGTCTTGAGTCTTGACTCTCCTTTAGAAAGAAGATCTTGAGCTAGACATTTTTTTGTTTTTTTTACAAGATAGAATTTCTATTTTAATCTAATCTAAGTATATATGTGTGTAAAATTCTCTCCTGAAAACTTGAACCTCAGCCTTTGCCTTTTATATTTTACAAGCACTTATACTTGTGTAGTGACCATCACACTAAAAATATGTTGTGGTAATTTTTGTTTTAAATAAAAAGGGCTGGGTTTTTTTTTTTTTTTTTGGTTGTTCACCCATTAATTAGCCCCTTGAACTTGCAAAAGCATAGGAGAATCTTTGTTTGGACTTAGAAAGGACCATGGGTTTGAAATTTCTCCACTTGTGAGTTACTCATTTTGTAAAAGAGGGCTCTTGCAGGGTCCAACTCGCATGGTATTCTGTCAAGACTTATCAAGCCCAAGGATCTAAAAGGGTTGTGGATCTTTTAGCTTACCTGAATGCATACAGGTTGTTTAGCTCGAAGAGTTATTGGTCATTTAGCCCAATTTGATTTTGCAAGGCATTTAGTTCGGCTTAATGTGCGGGTCTTCTTTGTGGAGTTAAGTTTTTGGGTCCAAAGCCCAATGTGATTTTTTTTTTCCTTTTTACTTATTCAAATGATTTTTTTTTCCCTATTTCGCTTTAGGGGGTTGGTTTACAAGTACAACCTTTATAGTTTCATGATATGCACATAGAGATTGTATCCTTCCAATTTTGCATTTCTTGACAAATATGATCTATTTCATTATTTCTTTTGATAAACAAAAAATGGTTAGGAAGAGGTGATTAGTGTAGCTTCTCTACTTTGGCATAACCATACTAAACGCTTTCAAGCTAAAACTTTATTTTGATGAAGTATAAAGAGTACCAACATGTAGTTAGTTGGAGAGGGATAACTCGAACCCAAGACGTGCCGCGTAGCGGAGTTTATTCAATGATAAGTACTCTATACTCCTTTATGTGTGATTCATAATTTTTGTATCACTACCACTAAATTAGAGACATGTTTCCCCTAGATAAGATATTTTTGTGTTTTTAGGTACTAACTACTAAAGGGCTGTTCAAATAGTCATGGGATTTGAACTCTTATGATCAAAAATTTTCTGAAAAAATCCAAAACCTTATACTGAGAAGTCACAACCAATCTTTATAAAGTAAAGGGCATATAAAGCATCACCAGTCACATGTCCCCCAACTCCTCAATATTTATCGTACTTTTCTTTTCACTCTTATCCTATCATGGCAATAAAAGAATCAGAGATACTATAAACTGTTTAATGTTTTTATACAAAAGCGTTTCGTTTTGATTAACTTCCCAACTACTTTGTCCTAATTCATTGAATTTCTAGCATGCGTACACCGGTAACCGGAAAAGCAGTTCAACCCTCCCATTTCCAAATGCCGACAACTTTTTGGACCGGCTACTAAACTCAACATCCCCAAGTTTGAGTATATAATTCTCATATATTTTGGATGCGTGTTGGTGTACACAATTACAAATTTACAAGTCATTTTATAGCATTTTTTTACATATTATGTGAGCCTCACTTTCTTGCAATTTGAGCTTGAACTATTGTTATTTTTATTGTAATGAAAGATTGACAGGTACACATTGATGAAAGAGATCGATTAAGATACTGGGGTCAAATAGAAATAGGAGAATATGTGCCTTTGTCTCATGCTATATATCATATTTTAAGACTAAATTTCATGTACTATAATAATTGGTGTCAAATTCTTTGGCCTGTGACTGTGATCTCTCGTGTGTCTCAAAACATGTGCAAAAAAATATATAGTCCAAACTTAGAAGAACTAGCTCGTGAATGAATAGATGAGTAATTGAGCACAGCTTCCTATCCTAGCTTTCACTCATTTGGTAAAGCTCCAAAAGCAAGCATGACCATTGCCTTTTTTCTCACCCTAAATTCATGAAGTAATTTATTAATGGATTACTCACCCCTAAACAATGCCTCGTTTATGGTGCAAAGTCTAATGTGTTTTTCTTCCCATGTCTTTTTTTACTGCTATACAAGTCTACAACTACGATACTCTAAATCTATAGACTTATTCAGCAAAAAAATAAATAAATAAATCTATAGACTCAACTGATTTAGACTCAACTGATGAAAATTAAATATATAAAAAAAAAAAAAGGAAAAAAGAAAAAGAAGAAGCTGAAAATAGTTTGTGGAGCTCGTGAAAAACAGTAAAGCATCATAGTCCTGCTTTTTAGAACAGGATATTTGGTGGGAAAAATTTAAGTGACAACATTTTATTATCCTTGGTAGCCGGGAAAACAATAACATCCCTATGACTCAACTTCTAAAGTGCTTGACTTGCACAAGACTAGAAATGTTCACATGTTATTGGCTAGAAAACTGCCATATGGCATCAAAAAAATGGGTTGATGAGAACCATAGGTATTGTATTAATATCTTGTAATGAAAAGAAATTGAGTCCTAATGTAGTGTTTTGATCTTTGTGCACTACATGACAAGAGCATAACCATAACAGGCTTTATAAGTCATGCTCCATTTTCAATTGAAATCTTGATTGAACATGTATAGATTGTGCTGGGAGTAACGGATATTGTTGTCTCTTGGAGATTGGTCCTCTCTTCATGCGAAAATTCCAATCACACAATTCGATTGAAGCAAATTAGGGGCTACTAGAGCATAGGGGAGCCAATTGATAGCACTAGCTGATGTCAAGAGTGATGCACGGGGTACAGTAGAAATTTATTTTAAAATATTTTATTAAAAAAAATTCTATATGAAATTATCTGTATGACTATAATTATGCTTATTCTTAATGTTGCTAACTCTACCATAGTTCCTAGCCATGAATTCTCTTCCTCTTTAGATCGAAGCTTGTCAATAACATATGCCAAATCTCACTCTAAGATGATATCTCTTACACAAATCTCAATTGCCTCCTTCGAATCCGAATTGCTTTCTCTTTGCAATTCAATGCTACAACGAGCGACTCATTATCATCTCAAATCAAAACCCCTATTTCCACTTTGTTCTTTAAAAATCACTCAATCAAAGTTTATCTTGAATGACAACTTTTAAGGAGGTTACTATTTATGCTTGATTGGACAAATGTGTAGATACAAATAATCATATTACCTAATCCATTAAACCTAACTCTTGCAAATTTACACTGAACTTAGTTCTTGAAGGAAAACTCTTGAGGAGATTGCTATTTATGCTTGACTAGATAAATGTGTAAAAACAAATAATCTTATCATCCAATCCATTGAATCAGACTCTTGTGATTCTACATTGAACTTGTATGTAGAAAAGATAAAGCTGAAAAGTTATCCATTGAATCTATCTAAAGAATTTAAAGTAATAAAGATATATTAGTTGTTTGGCTAATTTAAAACATCCGGCTATGGTTTGGAATACAATGGGAAGAAATTAATGTTGAAGGCTAAATGTAAAAATACTCTCAGAAAGTGTCATGTGGCAGAATCTCGTGCTTTCTCCCACGATATCTCTGTTTTTATATATGATATTGATGATTGATCGTGTTATCCTTCACTAGAGGGTGGCTTCATTTTCGTTATTAAGAGTGCTAGACTGCTAGGGTAGTCTTGAGCTTACAAGTAACAATGCAATGTGTTGAACTATTAAAATTTTCCAATGATATTGCTGAATACAAATCATCTTTCCTCTTTCAAATTTTTTATGTTTTATTTTATGCTTCACCAATCTTAATTTTCCATATACTCGTTTGAATTTTCTTATGAAATAACCAAATTTTAAAATGGAAAAAAAAAAAATCAAACACATAGAAAGTTGTGATTGGTGAAGCATTTAGGACATAAGATTTGTTTTCAATACTACTTGCTCCCTTTTAAATAAATAAGTTTCCTCAGTTAAAAAAAAGAAAAAAAAATACTGTTATTAAAATTTATGAGCAATGCTAGATACATATGTTTCATAACTTATTAAGGTGATAAGTTGTAATTGTAAAAACATCGCTTTCACACTACCCATCATTTACATTGTTTTATTATGCACCAGGTAAAACAAGTCACCTCAATAATAAAATTGAACCTTAAAAAATTAAACTTCTCCACAGGCTCTCTCTCTTAATTTTAAACTATTTTTTTTTATATGACATCATGATATTCAAGCAAGTGAATTTAGACTTTAATAGTTTATTGCTCATTAAAATTTTTTATTAGTTTCTTCTTCTTTTATTATGATAATAGAGATATTAGTTTTTAACAAAGTATAATAATATTAATTCTAAAATTATTCAATTATCCAATTGCTCTATGATCTAACTACTTTTATAAAAAGGGAAACATAACGGTAGTAGTCAATGGGTGATCTATTGGTATGAATTTCGGGCTCAATTACCCCCTTCAAACTTGATTCTAACCATTAACATATTAAAGCACAACATATGTTATAGCAGCAATTTTTTTTTTTTTTTATAATAAAAAGTCTCGAACAATAAGTTCCAAGCAAAGGCTCGAATTTTTAATAAGAATATCTCTAACTTGTTACATTTATGAGTTGTTTATATATATATATATATATATATATTTGAAAAATTACACAATTTATTTACAATACTAAATGAGGAGTCAACTTCCTTGCACAATCCACTTGTTTAGTGCATAAGTTAGGAAGGTTTTTAGTATTAAGTGTCTTCTATAAGGAAGTTTTGCTGTTGGTTGCATACGGCAGCTCTAGCCTCCAACTCGGTTGGTTAACAGCTAATGGGTTTTTGTTTTTGTGTGTTTTTTATGTATGCATCTAGATATTGACAAAATTATTTTGTTTAAATTTTTTTAAAGGGTTAGGTTGTTAGTTTTAGGTAAAATTGGTTGATTGAGTTTAATTGTTTTTAGCTTTACTATTGGTAATTTTTGTTGTTAAATAATTTTTTTGGCTTGTTTATTTTGCTTTAGATTTTAGATCTGGCCTTTAAAATGAGGAAAATGCGAAAATTACAAACTTTTTTTTTTACAAATTATTAATATGGTGAGTGGTTATTAGTAATTATAAATGTAATGTAAGTGATGAGCCCAAATGCAAGCCAATAAAATTTTACTACTACAACAGTTTGTAAAAATGTTATAGAAAAGTTTGTGACTAGAGTAGTGCTTTTAAAGGAATCAATGATAACGTTAAGGGGGGCAAAGTGTGATTTTATAGATCAAAATTGCTAAAATTATATTGATGCCTATGTATATATTAATTAAAAAAAAAAAAAATAAGGGGGGGGAGGGGGGGAATCCAAGTCTCCCTCTGTCCCTGACCCCGTGGTAATAGTTTTTTTTTTTTTTGGGTGGTGCTCCATAGCTAAGGTTGGAATATCACCTTTGCCTCCCGTTATCTAACTATATAAAAAGATAAAATAAAATAAAAAACGAATTCTTCTATGAGATAATACTGTAATTCAAATATTTTTAAAGTTATTTGGGCTAAACAAAAACTATTCTACGTGGTTCAGGCCTAACCCTACCATAATTATATCCATTTGGGCAAATTTTAGAATGTTAGTTACTATCTAAAAAATAAAAATAAAAATTTTTAAGAAAGAAATAAAAATAAAATAAAAACGAATTCTTCTATGAGATACAGTAATACTGTATTTCAAATATTTTTAAAGTTATTTGGGCTAAACAAAAGCTATTCTACGTGGTTCAAGCCTAACCCTACCATATACAACTATATCTATTTGGGCAAATTTTAGAATGTTAGTTATAATTGAATTGACTTTATTTCATATTTTATATACTACAAGTTTACAACAAGCGCAATGAAGGTTGATATTTGATAATGACATTCAATTTTTCTTTTATTCTTTATGAAATTATTAGACTAATAAACTTTGAACTAAAACTTAATAATTTATGTTTTATTTAACTTTTATGTTGGATTGTTATTCTTTTTTTTTGTTTTGTTTTGTTTTTTTTTTTTTTTTTTTTTTTTTTTAATTCTCTTATTTGTATTAATTAGAAGGACATTCCAAATTGATCTGGCTTGTCAAATATTGTGTAAGGGTTATAAGTTTTACAAGACAACTAATTTTTATCCAACAAATTTTCTTACTCAAATCTGATCGGATTGAACCCAAATCCACTTGAACCAACCTGTTTGCCAAGTCTTCGAGGATTGGAACCTGGGAAGATAGTGTTATAGACACATGTTTTATCCCATTAGAGTGAGAGGGTATATCATGCTTCGGGTTTATACACCTAACTTTCTCACAATACGTATGTGAATTTCATGTGCTGTGAGAAAGCTAAGTATATACACTCGAAACATAATATCTTTTTGCCACCAGAGCGCATCACATAGAGCGCTCCCAGTCTTTTCCATCTCTCAGATCAAATTTGTCGTTTGTCCATGTCATTTTTTTTTTGTTGCACTTTTAAGTGAAACAGCATAAATACACCACCATGTACAGGTTGGTTTATCCTCTTGGTGAATTGTACAAAGCATTTAAGTCCCTCTAACGGACCCTTCTATATGCAATTATCATTCACTACACACACACAAAACCTTAATTCCTCTCCAACTCCTACGCACAAACAAGCACACCCACTTCCTTAAACCAATAATAGTACTACAAAAAAAAAAAAAAAAAATAAATAAATAAATCAAACATCGTTTGACTCTTATCGCTGCCTCTAAAGTCTAAAGCCTATACGTGTGTTTTTTTGTCCAAGAGAGATAAGAGTCGAGAGGTTTCAGTTTTTGTTGCGTCTCAGCTGGACATATTTCTGTTTTCTTTCTTTTCTTTGTGCTCTGCATGAAACAGAGTTTTCAGTACAACAATGAAATATATTCGGACCAACAGCTTGAAGCGCCTCTTCTCATTGAAGCGTCGCAGTTTAGAAGGAGAAATTCCAAACCCAGATGGCTCTATTGTAGAACAAAACAAAGATATCCTCAAGATTAGTGCTTTAGTACCAGAACCAGCTCATAGACCCACTTGGAAATGCTTCTCCTTTGAAGAAATCTTTGATGCCACCAATGGTTTTAGCTCAGGTTTTGTTTTGTTTTGTTTTGTTTTTCTAAATAATTTTATGGTCATAACTAAGTATTAATTTTTTCATGAAACTTATATGTTTATATTTTTATGTGGGTGTCAGAGAATTTAGTTGGCAGAGGAGGCTATGCAGAGGTATACAGGGGAACTCTGAGAGATGGTGAAGTAATTGCAGTGAAGAGACTGACAAAAGCTTCTAATGATGAAAGGAAAGAGAAGGAGTTTTTGACAGAAATTGGAACCATTGGGCATGTGTGTCACCCAAATGTACTATCTCTCTTAGGCTGTTGCATTGAGAATGGGCTTTACCTCATTTTCTACTTCTCCTCAAAAGGCTCAGTTGCTTCTATTCTGCATGGTATATAAGACTACAATCAGATGCTTCGTTTCGTTTTAATGCTTATTTCTGTATCTAATTCTTTGAAAATATTCATTGTAGATGAAAATTTGCCGCCGGTTGATTGGAAAACAAGGTATAAGATAGTCATTGGGACGGCTAGAGGTCTCCATTACTTGCACAAGGGCTGCCAAAGAAGGATAATTCACAGGGACATCAAGGCCTCAAACGTATTATTGACCAGAGAGTTTGAACCACAGGTACACATTTTATTAGAATAATGGTTAAATGATTAAAATCACAATTTCTTATCAGATTAAACTATTATGATAAATTGAATTGGATATTTATTCTTCTGTATGTTACAGATATCTGATTTTGGTCTAGCAAAATGGCTTCCATCTCAGTGGACTCATCATTCAATAGCTCCTATAGAAGGAACATTTGGGTATTATTTTTTTTTTTGGGTGGATAAACCATACACAGTTTTGCAATCTAAGATATAAGTTAGTAATTGTAGGAAATGATCTTACATGTATAATAATGTTGTATATTATGCAGGCACTTAGCTCCTGAGTACTATTTACATGGGATTGTGGATGAGAAGACAGATGTGTTTGCATTTGGAGTTTTCCTTTTGGAGATTATCTCAGGCAGGAGGCCAGTAGATAGTTCTCACCAAAGCTTACACAGCTGGGTAATAACAACCTTTAGAAAATTGTCACCATGTTTTTTTTATTAGAAAAAATCTCCATCTTTCATAGGGAAAATCACATTTTGGGTTTCTTCTGGAGTCTGATTTCTTAGACTAAGTATAAGAGATTTAGTAATATTTAGTTTATGTTGATTGTTTTGTTTTTATTGATTGTTGATTTTGAATTTAATAGGCCAAGCCAATTTTGAACCGAGGGGATGTTGAAAAGCTAATAGATCCAAGGCTTGGAGGGGCCTTTGATGTAACGCAGCTAAAAAGACTTGCCTTTGCAGCCTCTCTTTGCATTCGCTCATCTTCAATGTGGCGCCCAACCATGAGTGAGGTAGCTAAAAAAAACCATGATGTACTTCAATTACTTACTTTATATTGATTAGTTTTAATAAATGCATTGAAGAGGTACTTGAGTACTTCGATGCTTGGTAGTTGGTAAATTACTAAATTTACCATTACTTCACTATAAGTCAAGATTGCCTTTTTAAAAACAAAATAGTTATACCATATTATCACCACAACGGTGATAATTATTTTATGCGTTGGATAGATGCATTATCTCTCTCACCATGTATAAACCCCACAATTGTATGAGATTTACAGGTTGTGAGAGGAAAGATGCCCATATCAAATGCATAAAATATCTTTTTGCACAATTGTAAAAGGCTAAATCTTGTTACACACACCTTATTGCACACACCTGTATGCATAAAAATCGATTTCAGTTATAATTGTGAAATTGTATTTTCAAAACATGATTTTTAACTGATGCGGCATTGTTTGTCCTGTACACAGTATTTAACTACCAACACTAATTGTAATATTTTTAAGGAGACAATTTCAAGACTTTAGAAAAAGGTTCATACATGTGCATATGACATACATGGCAGAACATGTTCCATATGCTTATGAAAGCCCTGCAATTTTTGTCCTTGTACTTGCTGGAGCATATGCTATATAGTTTACCTGCCTACAAGTTTTTGAAATTAAATAATTTTTCCTGAGAGTGATCTCCCTTAAGGGTCCAACATTTTCTTCAAATGACATCATCTTGTACATTTCATTAGGGCGTTTACCCTCAACACCAATTAATACCCCTAATTTCCTCACTGAACTAATTTCTTAATAGAGGATCCTTAGGTCATGCATCTCTTTCTTAATAAACTTTGTTCCTAAATCTAATAGTGATCTTTTAGTTGACTGGCCAAGTGACTTATCAATTAATTATATTAAAGTCATAAAATGCCTTAATTTTATATAATATTTAGCTGTCATTTATCAAATTGTGGTGATTTTCCTGTGATGACATTGCACATCCTTGTCACCAGCCAGGAATGCAAAGTGAACTTAGATATGTTTCTTTTTCCTAATTTAAATTTAGTTGTTGGTGGAGAGGCATTGGGGTTTTTGATACAATCTCAATTATTAATCAAATTTTCTATCATACCTAACCTGAGTGTTAATTCTAGAACCTAAAGCAGACAATATATATATTATTATGGCACTCCCATGTGATTAGAGGACTATGTTAAATTGCAAATGATTGTGAAAGTGGGTCCTGTTTTGATTCATTATTGGAATAAAACGATTTCTGATTTTAAGTTATGTCAACTTAAATGGTCTTTTTCCTATATATTTTTTAATTATATGGTTGGGAAAATACTTTCATCTTATACAAATGTGCTCATCATGTCAAACCCAATAAAACTAGGAGCCAGGAGACATGCAGAAACATACATTTTACCCAACAAAATGCTGAAAGAAACCTAAAATTGATTGAGCTAGTGGGCACATAAAGCAATTATTGAACATTTGCGGCTCCAAAAGTTTGTATTTTTGTGTTTTAATCAAAAGTTGATGATAATTATAATTTTTTTTTTTCTTAAAATAGCTCTTATATTTTGTGAAGTACTACCAGCCTCCAGCCTACATTTTTTTGTTTGTTTATAGTTTTAAATTGAACTATTTGAGTTCCAACTAATATCAATATTATTGAGGCATTGACAAACAATTTTTATAATTCTTCTTACAAACTGATGTGATAGATTGTGAGTGGAGTAATATCATTTTTACATATATTTATCGTCAATATAACTTTTATTTGCATCAATCACAACTTACCAACTTAACAATCGTAAAAAAGATTGTGAAAATTGTTGTTCCTAGACTTGTTAAACTGATATTATACCAAATTCGGCATTGATGTTTATGATTTTGACCCTAATTGACAGATATTGGAGGTAATGGAGGATGCAGGTGAGGTGGACACAGAGAGGTGGAAGATAGCTGAGGAAGAAGAACAGGAAGAATTCTGGGGATTTGAGGATCTAGAATATGAATGTGACAGTTCCTTCTCTTCTCCACATGACACTGGGTCAACAGGAATTTCTTAGAGCTAAAGAACTAGGAACTTGATGAAAATGTATTTGCCACTTTCATTTAACATATTAGTACGTTACGTTGTAAATGTATAAATGTAAAGGCATATAGATATATATATGTAGCAAACCCACCACTCAATCAATCTCTATATGAGAATGTTTTTTGTGGATATACATGCCTTCAATTGCCATTTCTGATTAGACTCTACATTGATGCTATACACATATCGTTACACTTAACAACTCTTCGATTGAGAAAGGACAGGGAAAGGTCAAGCAACTGGAAAAGTCAATTGTATATGGAGGAAAAAAAAGTTCCTTTTTCTTGTAATAATCATTCACTGAACAATCATTATGATTTGTCATTTGTGACAATGTGAGGTTTAGATTTTAAGAGCCATTTAAATCAATCACTCTTCTATTACAGATACCTTAATGACAATACAGAGCTAAAAGGTACTTATGAAAGCAAGATGCTATTTTATTTTTTTGTTGTTGTTGGGAAACTTAAAAGCAAGATGCTTAATTAGGCTTTAATATGTAAAATGACACATTGAATATGGCCACGGGCACGAGTTTTTTTTTTTTTTTTTTTTTATATATATATATATGCCAATGTCGGCATATACTATTCTGCAAATGCTATTCCTTTTTCTTTTGGATAATTTGAATTTTCTTTGGCTAATATGCCTAATAAATCAGTAGAATGATAGGTATCTAGAGAACTTTCCTAAGATTCAAGAGTCTGCATGGCAACAAATTTTTTTCTTTTTTAACTTTTTAACTTAATTGCTTATATAATTTTTTCAATCTTTATTTTTCTTTAGGTAGACCATACATTTACCAACTTATAACAAATAAGCAAATAAACTTCGATTAGAAAGCTATATCGAAACGCACTCTAAATCAGGTTCTAAAAAGAATAGATTATTTTTTGGAAGATCAAGAACCTCGTTATTATCTCAATCATTTTGTTTACGAACGAATTTAGCCAGTAATTTTACTTTTGTATACCGTCATTTTCTTAGTCTCAAATGGAGCAAGCGTTTACAATAATGTGTTCATTATTTTATACAAACCAAGGGATGCTACATCTATCCTCTAGTCGAAGTCCAACACTACTGAAACCTAATCAATAGTATATATTCTGGGCACACCATGGAATAAATTCCTCATTATTGCATGAAATTATATATATATTGATACTGATAGAGTGACAATGACGTGAAAATGATTTGATCAAAGCACATGGTATCAAGCCAGTGGTCACATACAATTTTAGCTCTTATCTGAAAGGCCAAGTAGAGCTGTTTTTTTTTTTTTTTTTTTTTTTTTTTTTTTTTTTTTTTTTTTGTGTGGGGGTGGAAGGGGAACGGAACGTACGCAAACCAAATAGTTACATGAATTCCTTAATTATGGCATTAGTTGGGTTCAGAATATAATTGGAATCGCCTACATTGTTTTAATCATGAGTCTCACTGCCGACGTTAAAATTTAATAAAATTCATTAAATTTTGCAAACTGTGGTCCTCCTCATTTTTGGCCACTATAATTTATATTATTTCGCTTAGGAATTTATGTTATGCATATCTAATTTAAGGAAAATAAACTAGTAGCTCAACTGGTAAAGTTTCTAATGGTTGAATAAGAGATTTTAGGGTTAAACTCTGCTTACACCAAAAATATGTTGGTATCTTGGTATAATGATAAAGAACTATCATCATCATCAGAATTGAACGTCATAGACTCTCTCATTAAAAAGTGATCAAAATATAAAATGAAGAAAAATAAAATCAGACATGATATATTATAGTTAATTAGTGGAATATAAAGTGGAAAACTTGTGACAAAAAATTTTCATTATTTATTTGAGACTCTTTACTCTTATATATGGGTGAGCATGTGGTGAGGGAAAAGCCACAACTAGAAGGGTGACAAGCCTGTCTCAACCAACAGAGAGAGATTAAGATGTTTCACAAAACATGTGGCTGACCCAACGCTGTTAATGCCCATGCCCACAACCAAACCATTGTAGACAGAGATTTCATACTAGATTAATTATACTGTACTATTCTATACATATTCCGAAACCCCGCTAGGTACAATGAGGTAATTAATAAATGCTTTAAAGGTATTGGTTTACAAAATATTTTTAAAAACTTCTTAAAAAAAAAAAACACAATTGATTGTTTTGACAACATTTTATATTTCTCATAAAAATTGTATCAAAACTTTCTTAAAAGTACTCGCTAACCAAACCCGTGATATATTATATCTTAGATTTTGATAAATAAATTGGTGGCAGGTGATGAACAGGTAGACAATTTTTTGGACGGTAAATATGTATGCTACAGAGATCATTATTATAAGGGCACATAATATGTGTTAGTTGATCATTCAGAGCTCCAGAGAAATCTTTATTAGAAACTAGGAGAATCTAAACTTTGTTTAAAAAAAACATAAAGTGTGCATTTGGGTTTGGGTTTGGGTTTGGATTTGGATTTGGATGAAAAATGAAAATTATTTTACTATTCAGCTTATTTTTGTTATTATTCATGGGTCTCATGCAATTTTTGGCACTATTCATGGGTCCCACTGTACTATTTCAACTAACATTTACTTTTATTTACAGTACTTTCAACAATAATTTTTCAGTTTCAACAAAATAAGCAGTATTCAAACACACCCAAAATGTAACTTCAAGTTTTTTGATATAGGATTGAAGGTTGTTTAACTTAAAAAGACTTTGAGAATAGGTGGTGCAACAACAATAACAAATAATGGACCAAAAGATGCGTGGCGTTTTAAGGGAATTCGAGTAGGTATAAATTAAAAATGAGCTTAATCCAGTGTGATAAGTTTAGTATTATGTATGATTAGAATATGAGGGTCTTGGTATGCAGATAGAGCTAGCTTTTTTTAGCAATTCTTTTTATACTATATTACTGTGTGCTTCCATTAACATGGAGCTAAAGGCTTTAAAGAAATTTAAGAGGTTCAATAAGACAGACAATAAATGTTAGAGCAACATGCGCCCATCTTAAAGTGAGAGAAAGGGGTAGGTACTTCATTATCATCATTACCAACTTCCCAATTTGCGTTGTACTGGGCTGGCGAATTTAATACAGTTTGCATGGCTTTTCATGATGATTAATATACACCCAAAAAAAAAAAAATCAGAGAAATTATACTTTGCCGACTAAACTATATATTGTGTAATACTTATCCTCCTAAACTATGAGAATATACACTTATTTTATTAAATTATTATTTATGAGATAAGATATAAATTAATATTACATGGGTAATAATTTAGAGAAGTAAGTTTGCACTTTCATTGTTTAGAGGGCAAGAATTATGCAGGAAATAATTTAGGGAGTAAGTATAAAATAAAGTATAGTTTAGGGGGGGTATAATGTAATTAATTTCTAAAAAATATTCACAATATTTTTTCATAACAATTGAGTTAGTAAAATTTTACTAATTTTCATTTGAGCCTATTATTAACATTATTTTTATACTTATCTCTAACAATCTACTATATCAGTAGTTGTGAAAAAATTTGTCAAATATTTTGTGTTTATAGACTTTCTCTTTCATGAGAGGTATTGCATGTGTCACTCTAAGCGTTCCATTTTATATTTCATTAATAGTGATTTGGTACATTTTTTTCTCTTTTAAAGATATTCCAAGTTTGAAATGGAAAAAAATTTAGACACATGATATAGAGTAGTTGGTGGGATAGAAGATTTTTATTTGCTATAATTTATCTATATTTGTTTCACAACATGAACAACATTTTTTATTTTTGTGTGTTCTCTTTATCCTTTTTTATTCCTTTTTTTTTTCTTTTTTTTTTGAGTAAACAATAATACTTATTAGAACACACCCGAAGTTAGTAAACCCGGTTTAAAACACTTTTTTTTTTCCTTCTAAAAACAAATAAATAAAAACTCTTTTTCTTCCCTGATCACGATATGTCAATGTTTCAATAACCATACTTTGGGTTAATAAATAATAAATTGCTTATGTAATGCTCTTTGTAGTTGGTAGCTTAATTATGGTTGACTTGAGAGGACGGTGCCAATTTACAATATCTGATCCCCAGCAGCACAAAGCCATTTACATGAATAAAAGAACCATGACGTCTAAGGAAGTGGAGTCAAATCTCAAATGCCCAACTTTTGTCTATTTTTTCTTTTTACCAAATCATCAAAAGCCCTTTCATAAAAAAAATCATCAAAAAGCCGCATGAATGAGGCAGTATCATTTTGATACAGGGGAAAACATGTACGACCCAGTATGTAGGTACTAGATAATATTGCCAATTTTCACTTTCCAGGGGTTAATGAGTTATTGATGAGTCCGTTAGCATTGTGTCAAAGACTTGGTAATAAGATGGTGATATGGCACCCCGACAATATGATGATATATGGCTCTATAGTATGAGTTCACTCATTAGAAGTAGACAAACAAACAAAAACACTAGCTTTGGAGAAACTCGTTACAAGCAAAAACCCTAGCTTTGTAAGTCACGTGTCGTATTAGAGAGTCAATAGGAGTGAGTCATGTGTGGCCAATTGCATTGAAAACTCTCTCTTTTAATTAATAACTTTTTTGGAGCGATTCTTTTGTATTTAGAGCCAACAGCCTAGGAGCCTTTTTAGTTTTTATAGGGGAACTTGGGGGTTAAGGGTTCACATCTTAGCAACGTGGGACTAATAAGTGTTTAGTGTAAAAATGATTTTGGGCCAAGTAAATCCGGTATTTTCCACAGCTTTCTGTAATTGACAGTAAGGCTAATTTCAAAAAATCATATTTCACTTGTTTATTATCTAAAATAGGTCCTTTTTATGCCAAATTGAATCCCCAAATCTCTACTTTCCAATAAAAAAAATTATCACTTCAAAATTCGTAGTAGTTTAAGACATATTGACAAAAGGCTCTAGAGTAAGCAAAGATCATTTCTTGAAAGTAAGTTTCAGCATGGTTTTGAGCAATTTTTTAGTTGCTTCCACTTAAGCTCTCAAGGGAGGTCCTAGAGGGTTATTTAGAGTCTTTAAAAAAACTTTAAGTTATCTTGCATGACTAAGAACTCTCAGAAATTGGTCCTTGGGTGAATGAGGTCTCAATAAGTCTTCAGGGATACAAAATTGGGTGTCTACATGAGGTTAAATGTAAGTTGCCAAAGAAGGGTCTACATGAGGTTAAATGTAAGGCTGGATGGTTTCATTAAGGTTAGAAGGGAAAGACCCCATGACAGTGAAAGGACTTGCATAAAATTGACCTGCCTTTCACACAACAAATCTTGGGGTGTCCACTTCCACCCAAGTTCAAGATGCCAAGTTATGGGCTGAATTACCACAAGCCCTTCGCTCTAGTTGCCAAGTTAGTCATTGTCAGGTATGTTTTGGCCGTAGTTGCCACTAAAGATTGGGCTTTGCATCGACTCCATTGTAAGTTTACAAGAAATCGTCACCAACCTTTCACGCTCAGGGGTAGCACTTGATTTATTGCTTTCAAAAGTCCTTACATGACCTTAAACAAGGCTCACAGAATTGGTTTGACAAAATTTCAATAGTCTCTCTGTGACTATTCTTCTATTTAGTGTGTTGATGATATTATTAATTTCATCACTAATTATGCTCGTGCAATCAGTCTTTTGAAGGCTCTTCTACAATTGTTTTCACATTAAAGACCTTGGCCCTGAAAGTAATTCTTTGGCACCAAAGTTGCTATAAATAGGGATTTATTTATTTCAACGCAAATATGTCTTTGAAAGTGTACATGATGATGGTGTTATTGGTGCTAATTAAGCTCATTGACTTTCCAATGATGCAAAATTTTAGGCTTTCTCCTAATGATGGTGTTGGATGATCTTAGTCAATGCTATTGTCTGGTGGGACGCCTTATTTCATATGTCTCACCATCATTAGACCCAATATTGTTTATATAGTTCAGATTATTAGTCAATTTATGTCTCAACCACGCAAGCCTATTTTGATCATACTCATTGAGGTTTAGTATTTAAAATCTACTCTTGGTAATGGCAATCATATGTGTCCTCCACTCATCTTGCAGCCTATTGTGTTTTCCTTGGTAATAGCCAAACATTTAAAAGAGCAAGAAGTAAACTACAGTCTCTCGCTCGTCTGCTAAAGCAGAATATCGTGCCATGGTCTCTACTGCATGTAAATTCATTTGGGTTTGATAGTTTCTTATGGACCTTGGCATAGAAATAGGACCTCTGTTTTACTGGAAATTGAGAGTATTCATTTCATAGTTAAAATTTTCTAATTGTTTATGGACTGCCATCTCATTTAAAATTTAAATGACGTGACAATTTGTACATTTTTAGATTTGTAATATTTAATTTTAACCATGAAATGGATTCATGTTAAATGGAGAAGGCCCTTTTCCCTTGGCATCATCCACAAAGGTCCTATGTGACTTTACTTTGAAAACAAAACAACACTCCACATTACTGCTAATTTCATCTTTTAAGAGCACATCGAACATATTGAGTTGGATTGCAACCTCATTTGCGAAAAGATTCAAGAGGGACAATAAAAACTTCTCATGTTGCTTCAGCTCATCAGATTGCTAAAATTTTCACTAAGACTCTTGGCAAAGATCAAATTTGTCACCTCCATGACAAGTTAGGCATTCATGACATTCATGTTCCAACTTGAGAGGAGAGTAATGGGATACCAAAATAGTATCCGAGTCTCACCAACAAATATATCAAATGTTTCCTTATTAATTTTGTTGACTAGTTAAAATCAAAACTTTGAAATCTCCCAGTTCTTTAATAAAATCAGATTTCTATTCTCTAACATCAAATCTATAACTATAAGACATCTCTCATTTTTCTCGTCATTATCGTATATTACAAAGAGACCTAAAACGCAGAGTGCTCTTCTCTATGATTGTAGACACGCTGTCGAATCAAGTTAAATATTGCCTTCTTCCTTCTCACAATATTTTACATCTAGAACTTGATCAGATATTTAAATATTGCACATATATTCTTAATTTCTTTAGTCCTTTTTTTTTTTTTTTTTAATAAATGATGAAGAATATTATCGAAATTGCTCAATTAAGATGATGGTTAGAAAGATTCTAAAAATAAAATTATGGTTAGAAAAATCATATGGCCCTTTCCTTTAAAAGTGAACAAGCAACAGGGTTCTCAATGGTAAATCCACTCAACCAATATCTTATTTATCTCTAGTATAGAGTGGTCTAGGAGCAGAATAAGAAAACTGGTTTCGATGCACCAGTTCTAAAAACCGATGGCAAACCTAACCTTGGTTCTTGAATTATTTCATCTGACGTGGGTTTTTTCAAGCTACGAATTTTCAGTATTTCCGCCTCAATGACATTCAACATAATACTAACAAAATTATGCTCAAGAAACCCCTGTTACAACTGTGAACAAATTTCAAGTGGCAATTGTTGATCAGAGAGGGAAATAAGCGAGCCACCTATCCATCATGGCATAGCATTCCTTAGCCCTGTATTCAGGGGCAACATGACCCGCACCCTGTGAGAACCACAAGAGTTAGTGAATTTCCTTTAATATTACAGTAATGCTAAGCACGCAACATTCTTTCACAACTATTGACATGGTCTATTGTGATTGGAGTAGCACTATTTTCATCTGGGTCTGTAATTAACACCATTTTTATTATGCACCGATCAAAATAGGTATGTCAGCAATTGTGAAGAACTAAAACATTAAATGAAATTCCTCAAAAAAAAAGATGTTTATCCCACATTAGTTGTGTGCGTTAGAGTTTCAGTCCTTACAACCTAGACTACTATTAAAAAGGTTAGGCCTCTCTATAGTGGTACTTTGATTATGTAATTTATTATAAACATTTTTAAAAAACTCTATATATGAATGTTAAATGAAATGATCTTTCCTACCAGCACAGTCGTATATGTCAGGACAAAGTCATCATTTGTAAACTTTTGTGTGTATCTGCAGAAAACATATATAATATATCAGTCAACGAGTCATGGAACTCTAAGCTTTGGTTGAAGCAATTCTGAGGGACGAAAAAGAAGAACAAATTGCAAGAAATTAAGAGAGTTAAACCTACCCAGCAACTTGACCATCCACATACCACGTTCGCCAAATTTCATATTGGGTTAGATTCAGTAAACTGATCCAATATTGAGTACCAAGGTGTGTGACAGACAAGTCATGATCACCACTGTAGCAAAAAAAGTTGCACACTTTCATTTAATGAACAGCTTATTTAACTAAAAGATTAATTTCAACTGTGTTGTATTAGAACTTAGAAGCAATTTTTGGATTTATATTGATTTGTGAGAAAACAATTCAAAATACATAATGTTCACCAATGCTCTATTATGCTATAAATTCTGACCTGTATATAAGAGCTCGAAGGTTTGTGTTACTAAGATTACGATGATAATCAACAGTACTTGTGACAGTCTTTGTGTAAGCTATGCTGCTGTTGCACCTCTTCCAAACACCAATGGTTCCCTGTTTAAAATCATTAAATTCTTTATATTAATTTTAATTTGATCAAATTCTGGGGTCATGTTTAGATGTTCATTGTTGGCATAATAAACTTTGTATCATTATGTGATTATTAGTAGGACATACATACATTTCTAACATTAAGGGCTGCTCGAACAGACTTATCATTAGCCCATACACCAGCGAGCACATAGTTATATTCCTGAAAAGGTTGCACATCACTTAATTATTACTCATCTATCTTATTAAAACAAAACCCTCATACATAAACAAAAAGAGAAAAGGCTTACCCGACACCAATATGCGGAACTTGTTTGAACAAGAAGACTCTCATCGATGTCCTCCTCGAGATATCTTCTGTTAAGGTATTCCTTACCTGATCTTGGAGATGCAGTTTGACAGTTAGGTTCCAGAACTTGCATGAGGTTTATTTGAAGAAGCAACTGTAATAGCAAAACTTCAAAATGGTTAAATGCTTATACAACTTAATAACAGTAATGATATATTTAAATGCTTATATGCTTGATTGGTATAGCTCACTTAAGCTTTTTGAAAATAGGGTTATTTGAAAAAACTGTACTTAACAAAAGCGAAGTTTAAAAAAACTGTATTTTGAAAAATTGTAGTTTGAAATTGTGTTACCAAACAGGCACATAGCTTAATAACAAGAAGGAAAGGATATATTTAAGCATATCAGGAAAAGGAAGTGGTAGACCCTCTAACCTCATCAATTTCTTGAATATCAGATACACATTGTGTATTGTTCTCATTTACATTCACATAATCGCCATTGCAGCTTTCTTTGGCAGACTACAAAGGCAAGAAGCATTACTTTGATTTAGAATGATTTAATACAAATTAAAAAATGATGTATATGTTAGCTTAGGGATGTGCAGTAGAATGAACAGAAAAATGCAGCAAGATGAGACATGGCATACCTCAAACAGTTCATCTGATATTAATGTCAACCGGTGAGCAAATGGGACTCTTGAATTATCATCAAGAAAATCATCTGTCTTTGGGTTCCCAAGCACATATCCCTGATAAATTTTGATTGAATATCTTTAATTTGAATACAAATCGAAAACACACGACATCAAGATTAAATAATTTCATCTTCCTGTGCTCCCTCAAATACTAAGCAGATCATTAGGCATTATTATCCTTGTATTAAAAAAAAAAAAATTGCTGACAGAGTGATTCAAGCTCATTGGACAAATTAAGTCAAAGTTCTTGAATAAGAAATTATACCCTCAGATTCATAAACGGATATGTTCCAGCTTGGTTACCTGCATCAAAACCAAGCTTAAGCCTACTTGAGTTTCACACACACACAAAGAAAAGAGGCAAGCCTCATTTTGAAGTACTGAACATCAAGAATATACTTTACCATTAAATATCTCTTGAACTATCATAGGAAGAGGTATGCCTGAATATGAATCTCCACCAACGTAGAGCATATTCTCAAAATATTGAGGGTGTGCTAGCAACCACTGCAAATCAATTTAAAAGCAAACAATTCTTAAAATATATAGTTGGCACTTATTTAATTTTGGTTTGTTTTCTTTCTGCATATGTTTTCAAATTAGACTTCTTCTTTTTTCTCAATGAAAATGGAAACATATTTTTTTTTCAATTTCAACCAATATGTGCATCTTTGCATTAGTTGATTTTCTTACCTTTTTTTTTCAAAAATGAATAACAGAAAAAAGGAGTATTTTTTCTGTTATCTAACATGTAGTATATGTTACTCAACCTATACTTGAAAGTACTTGATGCAGTGCAGTAACTCATCACTGGTGTTTACAGACTATAACGTTTTGTTAATTGTTTTACTAAAACACCAAAGTGATTTCTCTATTTATCATACCTTACTTAGAAACTGGTAAATTTGTGACACAGCTTCATAGTCATCTATATAGTAACCTTCTTGGGTTGTTGAATAAGAAAATCCAGTGCCCACTGGTGCGTCTACATATATTATGTTAAGGCCCTGCAAAAATAATTTTATCATCTCAAGTAATATGGCTAGATAATATTTTACTAATTAAGCAACCATAAAATTCACAACAAGATTCTAGTCACTATGTGAGATTTGGGTACCTGTGTCCATGCATATGGATTGTAATGAAGTGATGGCAAGCTCCCGTTGTAATCTACATAAGTGAAAGCTAATGGACCTACAAAATTTTGAAAAGATATCCAAGTTATTTATGTTAAGATAGGAGTTAAATAACTAAATTCACAAATTTTTTTTTTAATAGTTTAAGCTTTTGATGTAGCTAATGCCTGCGTTTGGATTGCACTTAAAGTTGCGGCACGTTTTATGATTCACGTTGTTTTTTTTTTTTTTTTTTTTTTTTTTTTTTTTTTTTTTATATCCTTTGGGCTTGGGCTATAAACTGAGACCCCACAGTTCCTTTTATCATTATTATTGTTTTTTATTTTATGTGCATGAATATAATTGTATTGTACTTTGATTTATAAAATAGAATCATTAATTTTTTGAATATTTTTTCTTGTTTATGTCTATATCTTTGTATTCTTTGAATAGTGTTCGCACCTATTCAAAAAATACAAAGATATAGACCATTCAAAGAATACAAATATATAGACATAGTGAGGGTTTGGATACAGAGGCACGGCGCGTTTCCTTTCTGCGTTTTCTCCCTTTTTTTCTTTTTTCTTTTTTTTTTTCCCTGCCGCAGCTGTTGACTTTGGGGGACAAAATTCACTGTTCACGCACTGTTCACACACTGTTCATGCACTGTTCACGCAATATTTAATATTAAAAGTGGGTCTCACAACACTATTCACACATTTAAAAATTATTTTGCTACAGTGTTTTCAGTAACAATCAGTTTTTAGCAACTTTCAGCAACAATAAGTGCTATCCAAACGGACAGATAAACAAAAATAAAGACAATTATAAGAACAATTTCGGACAAATCCAATATAATAAAATCAATTACTAGATCCTCTCAAGTTTATATACAGTATTTAATGTAAAACAAAATTATAAAAATAACAAAAATCTCAACTCTCTAGTATTATTCTAAATATTAATTGACCACAAAAACCAAAACTTAGTGAAGCCAATACCACAGTAATATTTCTACTCCAGATAGGCATCTACAACTCTCAATAATCACAACAACTAAAATCCATCCTAGAACAAAACTATTATTTTCCTACCTTGTATGTGTCTCTACTCTCTCGACCCCACACACAACAAAAACAAAAAAAAAGGTAATATTTCGTTGCTCTCAATTGCACTGTTGCACTTGCACATGCCGCACTTTTTATCCCCCTTCTTTTCTGACTACTCTCACCAACAAGACACACTCCCTACGCAATACCAAAGCAAGCTTTTGGCTTTATATATTATATATATATATATATGGCGTATGCTAGTGTGTCACGACCCAAATCCGTAATAAGCATTTTAAATACAATATTAAATCTACCATCTTAACAATAGAAATTAAATTAAATTAAATCCGCTAGTTTATAACAACTATCCTCTCATAATGGAACTAAATCATAAGTCATAACTCATTTTGTTTTTATAGATTTTTTTAGATGATTTGTAGTTTCGCACCTAGAATAATCACAGAGCACAACTTAAAACACCAAAAAGTCAAGAACTTCCACCAAAAAAAAAAAAAAAAAAAAAAAACCCTATCATTTTAATTTACTAAACATTAATTAGCCCTATGTAGATCAGAGCCCAAATTTGTATATTGGGTCTTGGGCCCTATTCGAGGATATGGATACGTCTGAGGAGGAGCAAATGATTGGAGAGCCCCAAAGTTGAGAATTATGCAAGTAAAGAATGGAGGAATATAGTCCGAGGAGTAGCTCCTTCTCGGATACAATGAATATCGGTCAAGCACACATTTGGATAATTTAGATGACCTTCCAAGGAGTTCCAACGATCAAGATGAACCTCAAGCATGTACAAAGGTGATAAGAACACAGAAATATCTAACAGAAAAGCTGCACCACCGCATTAAGTGCACGCAGCAACTTTTCTAGCCGCATTTATGTGGAGAAGACCCCTGAACAGTATAGTTTCAGCTACTACCATTCACAGAGAGTCAAAGAAGGTGTCTGATGGAACATGCACTCAAGTGAATGCTTAGATGATTAACAAGTGTAGGATCAGGATGACCTGAAAGGAACTATATAATGTAAAAGACCTCCCATAATAGGAGAACGGAAAAAAAGAAGAGAGAAAAAAGAGAAAAGAAATTACTGTAGTACTAAGAACTGTATTAACCTTAAGAATATTGGACTAATTCATAATCTATCTCCTCGGACAATCATTGTATTGAAGTTTTATATGTGTTTCATACTAGTTCATCTTTTGAAATCCTTATTAACCGTTGTCCAATCTACCACAAGCCCAGTTCTTTCACCCACTCTCTACAAATTCATTGTACTGGGCTCATTGGGCTTATATCCCATATCTTTTGGGTTTGGGCTATGAATTGTGACCTTGCAAGCCCAAAATCACATCAAACCTAATTAAAACATGAAAAATTAAACTTCCAGTGCATCCTAAAATAATCTCAAAATATCGAGTTTAGAATTCCAAGAAAAAGATAATAGATTGGTCTAAGCAAACTTTCACAGTTCACTTAAGTTGCTTTAAGAGTCACCCACTGGTTTATTTAAAAGGATTATAGCAGTAGACTGGAATGAGGTAAGTTCAACTGCTTAGTGCGAGACAATATCACATGGCATTCTTTTTATTTTTATACAGGATAGAATTTCTATCACATGACATTCTTTTTTTTGTTTAGAGGAATCACATGGCATTCTTAAGAGCATATATAAGTATATTTTTTCGATAGCATAAATAAGTATATTTTATCATGAAAGTTGCATCATATAAATATATTTTGATATAGGAAAATCAGAAATTTATACATAAATAATAAAAATGAAAAGTTAACAAATGTACTAAGATCATTGGTATAGAAAATATTTTTGACAACTTTTCATATTTTTTATGAAACTGGTATTAAAAATTTCTTAGATGGTGGGAAAAGCCTAATATAGGGTAGGCTAAGCTAAACATTGATGCCTCTTGTCTTGGCAACCCTAGGGTGGCCAGAGGTCGAGGTCTTGTGTGAGATGAGTTGGGTGGATGGCTTAGTGGATTCTCTAGAAAAATTGGAATAATCCCCAACTTCTTAGCAGAGATATGGACATTAAGAGATGGTCTTATTATGTGCCAAAACCTCCAGTTAATAGCTCTAGAAATAAAGTTAGATGCTAAAGCTATCGTGGATCTTCTGGCTAATTCTAGTTATCCTAATAATGACGTCTCTTCCATTGTGGATAATTGTAGGCTATTGGTTTCCTAGCTTCCCCAAATGCATGTTAGGCTATGTTTGTTTTGAGTGTAAATGAAATTCGGAAAATATTTTACACCCATCAGCGTATTTGGGTGCACATGTAAGATAAAGTCAAATGGAAAATCCTAAACTTTGACCGTAAAATAAGCCCTTTGACCTAGAAAATCATTTACGCTTCTATTTTACCTTCAAATGATTTCTGAACTTAGACACTCGAAGAGAGAGAGAGAGAGAGAAAGAGCAAGAAGAGAGAATGAGCTAGAAGAACAAACAAGCCATCGGACCACTGCCCCAACCCCAAATACGACGGCGAGATCGTGCTGTTGAGATTGCGACACCGAGATTGTGCCGCATGAAACCTGTCGCCGCTTGACTGGTCTCGTCGCCCATGACCGATCTCTCTCTTTCTCAATCTACCTCTCCCTTTCCCTCAATTTGCGATCACTCTCTCTTCCTCTTCCCTCTCTCAGTTTAACCAAACTTTTGAGTTTAACAAATGGTTTTGTTTTGATTTTTGTTTCCTTAAGTTTATTTATTGAAATTTTCTATTATAAAATTTGTTTAGAAGCTGAGAAAATGTGAGGAACTAGTAGGAAAATAGCATTTTTAGAATGCAACCAAACACCTGAAAACATTTTCCAAAACAATTTTCATAATGCAGCCAAGCACTTGAAAATATTTTCTTTTCCCAAAAATATTTTCACCTGAAAATATTTTACACTTGGAAAATATTTTACATATTGCCAAACGCAGCCTTAGGCATTACTAATTTACTATTGCAAAACTAGTAGATATGCTGATAGTTTGGCGTGGTTGGGAGTCAATCAAAACTTTGATTCTTTGTTGTATGATAATCCACTTCTGGACTTATTAGATTGTTGTCATTCGGAATTGAATGATGTGTTCTATAACAGGCTTTGTCCTAAAACTAGTTTGGTTCTCTAGTTTTTAATGCACCTCTTTTTTACTTTAAAAAAAAAAAAATAGAAGTCATTCACCACCATAAACAGTACTTTTTCCAAAGGTTAACACCTACCCTATGTTGACATATGTTGTAGAAAATTTATTTTCAAAACAGTATACTCCTTTAAGAATTCCATAAATTTTAGTTCATATAGTTCTATGTTGTAGAAAATTTATTTCAAAACAATATACTCCTTTAAGAATTCCATAAATTTTAGTTCATATAAGCAATCATAAAATGGATGTTTTACCATGAAACCATTGTTCTTCTACATAGCTTATTTTTTAAATAAATAAGTCGATAAAAATAAGCTCATCTCCTTATCCCTAAAACAATAAAAAAGAAAAACAATCCGTTGTGTCTATTTTGTTGGAATCTATTCATTAAATACAATCTGATGTCCTTTGTATCCTATTATTAAAGCTTTCACACATGTTGAGGAAAATATCACTCAACCCATCACTTCTGAACATGTGTCTAGCCCATACTGTTGTGTTATGCCCTTTCAACCAAACATATGCAACATCATCAATGTCCTTCATCTCCTTCATGACCCTCTCAAATTCATGTGCATATGTTGCTTTTGCTGCTTTTCAAAACAAATCCATAATCAAGACATCAGGATGATGCTTCCTCAGGTTGTTGTACAAATGTCTACAACAAATCCTATGCTCATACTATGGCCAATTATCTACAAATGTCTGCACCAACCCCTACCAAGAAAGACAATAGTAGTTAGCATATATACATTACACACTAGCTTATTGTATGCAATTAAGTTCAAAACAATAATGTTAGAGATACATTTTGCTGGTCAGATATGAATGTCCACCTCTTGCATCACTAATGTCTGCTAGCAGCAAATTTATAAACCAAGTCCATAAGTCATTAGTTTCAGCTTCTAGAGGAAAATATTCTTCATTAAGGTCTCTAGCAACTGTAACAAACAATTGGCCCCTCATCTTGGTTTTTAGACGGCAAGCATCCAAACCAACTATTGACCTACAACCTACCAGGAATCCCTACTCACACCCAAACCAGCAAATATACAACCTCTCAAAATAGGGCACTCCGGTCTATAAGTCCATCTCAGCTGCCAAGTCTCCTTTAATAAAGGTGTCTTCATTAGAACTATACTACCAAGACCAGATCTCCTCAGTTCTGCGCAATAATCCCACAACTAATTGTATTGCTCAATGTAAGACCCATCAACAAACTCCTGAGCCATTTCCCTAGCCCTACTGGCCTTCCCTACACTGATATTTAGCACATACTTCTCATGCATAACATCTTGAATGTCCTTCAGCTTAATATCAAGTTGCCTTCTCACTTTTTTCATCAACTTCATTGTAAGGAAATTGGCTGAACACCTTGGGTTTTTGTAGCTCCTGGTGCATGTGTGCTCCAAGTTTAGGGTCTTCAACTAGTAACTTATCTCCCTTGACATCTTTGCTAAGTAAGCAGTAAACTTGCAAGCATGCTAGCATCTTACTCTAACCCTTAGTTTATCATTCTTCACAAACTTCACCCCCTATGCACCATTCATTCATACCCAGTAATAGCCTCCTTGAACTATTTAGGTGAAATAACTGATGTCCTTCTCAAGAACTAGGTGTTCAGGATTGGAAACTGGTCTAAACACTGGGAACTTTTTCCTCTTAGTGACATTGTCCACATTGGACCCATATCCATGATTGATAGTACCATCACCCTCATTGTCACTATCACCATCACCATCACCCTCACTATCAGATGATGACTCAGTTAGATTTAATAGCTCCTTACTTGTGTAGTCTGAGTTCATTACACTAGCACCCATCTGATCTAGTATTTGCACAACTATATCACTATCACTGGCACTGCTATCTTCATCTAGATATCTCTAGTTGGGGTTCATTTGTCTAACTCCTTCCACATCACTATAAGTAGTACTCTCATTACTGTCACTGGTGACAACCCCATCCTCTTGTGGTTCCTCAACAACCAGTTCCTTCCCTTGTCTCCTACACCCAAGTACTTCAACTTATGAGTCACTTTGGTTATCATGGACATTAATGGGAGCAGCAATGCCTTCACTATCATGATTTCTATCAATAGCATCCCTACTACCCTCATCACCGTCATGATAGAACTCCCCATCCCTACCACCACCCCAACCCCCATCCATACCAGCATCCATACCATCCTTATACAATTGATAATGACTATCCCAATCATCATCACCATCATAGAACTCTTCCTCGACATTAGAACCACTACTACAGAAAAAACACTGACCATTATATATGTACCCATTAAGGTCACTAATATCCAAAGGCTCTACATACTTAGACTTTACAACAAGATCCGGAGTCACACCACTACCCTCATTCAGGGGCGGTTGCACATACATTTCAGGGGGTTCAAATGAACCCCCTGACTTGAAAAATAATAATAATAATAATAATAATAATAATAATAATAATATATTTCTTTACTAATTTAATACTTTTAAAAATATTTTTGCAGCCTTTGTTTTAAATCTTGCACACTCTGATCACATATAAACTTATCTCACAATCAAACAACAACTTATTGTATTATTTATGGATGGATGACTGTGGTTGTGTGAGTTAATAATTATACAGTGCAAGTGGAGTTGAGTTTTTTCATTTAGTTTAAAATATTTTTATAAAAAAAAAAATGACAAATATATAACCACAATTGCATAAAAACAGAAATATTATACAAACTTAACAAAATAAAATGGTCATACTTATATTGACAATAGATAATGAAAATTGATAATAAACTATTATCAGACGATTTCAAAATATGAAAACTCGTAGAAGGAAATTGTAAAATTTCATGTATTTGTGTGTTTTTGTTTTCGATAACTCAATATATGCAAGTTTTTTTTTTTTAAATTAAATTTTTGTTTAATTTAATTTTCTTAATGACCCCCCAAGAAAAAATTCCTAGAGCCGCCACTGCCTTCATTAATATAGATAGGCTCATGTACTAGATGCTCTACATATACATGAATCTGTCCATGACCTCTCACCAAATCAATCATGAACATTGCATCATGATCATCATTAATCAAGTGGAACATCCTACCCTCCTCATTATCCCAAGCATTTTGTACCATAGCCTACTCACAGATGTATACCCAAAATCTTTACAGATGACCTCAATTTCTACCTTAAACTACTTATTAGGATCATAATCATCTACTACCCTCACATCACCCCCCCCCCCCCCACATACTCTTTAGGATTTTCATTAAAAATGCATGCATGAAACATATAATCAACATTATTTAATCCAATAAAACAACACTCAACCAAACAGTCAAACATGCACTGACACTATTACATTCAAAATAATATTCCTCCAACATGGTATTCAAAACATTATTTAATTCAAGCTTAATGATAACAGGGAACACATGAACAACCTTGATCCCTTAAAGGCCAAAGAGAAAACACCAACCAAATAGACAACATTATCGAAATAAAAGCATAAACAATCATTTAAATAGTGGTCCCTAACCCATGAGAGAGACAAAATATAGAGTGATAGTGTTAGAGAGAGTTAGAGAGAGAGAGAGAGAGAGACATAGATACATACACAGAGATAGAGAGAGAGTGAAAATAAGTTACCTTTTCAAGCTTCAAATTTAGACCCATTGCTACACACTTGAAACGTCACCCGCTAATTCTCACGACGTTCTCCCTCTTCCAATCACATTAATGTTCCCCCCTTCAAATCGTAAGATTTGATGTGATTTTTGTGTGAATCAATATCTCTGTTCACCGATTTAGGTTTTCTATTGATGACGGTTTTGAATTGGGGATTTTAGGGTTTAGGTTTGAGAAGGAAGACAACAAGATTATTTGGGGATTTTAGGGTTCAGCTAAAATTATGAGGTTTTAGGTCTAGGTAATCAATGAGGTACATAGTTGATGAGTGAGGTCATGTGGGGTCACATGTAGGGTTGAATGGCGAGAAGCTAACGTGGAATGGTCAGGTGTAGGTCACATGTAGGTCACGTGAGTTTCAAGGTACACGTAGGATTAGTTTAATATTATTTAAATGGGTGGGTTTAACACATAAGCGCTCTGTCTGCCACATAGGAGATTTTTGTTAGTGAGTTCACGGCATTAACCAAAATAGAATTGATTTTCTTTTTTTAGGGACTAGATTTGTAGCAAAATCAAAATAGGGATAAAAATGAAATTTGCTCAAAATGTAAGAACCAAAAGTATATTTTCACCTAGATCTTTTCGTGACAAATGTTCAAAGTCACGAGTGAGGAGCTAGTTGAGGATCTGAGTTTATTTTGTAAAAGCATTTTGTCCACAACAACATCTACACAAACGCGTTGCCCTATGCTCTAAGGTAAAAACCAGAGCCTATCCAGTTTAGTCAACAACAACGTAGCCTATGCTTCTACGCCACCTGGATTCAATAAGCCACGAGGGTGTCGCGTGTTCATTGGCGAATCCCAATGGCCTCATCAGCTTATGAAGAAAGCGAGTTATAGCTGAATAGGCTAATAGCTGATTAGTCTCTCCTTAATTTCATCGTTATCATTGAGTGGCAGAGCAGAGACAGACATAAATCTAATCTAATCTCCATAACACAAACGTTGTTGTACTTTGTATATCTCTCTGTTACAGTTTAACCCACCATCTCCAATGGGACAAGTCCTAGGCCGATTACAAGGTGAACACCTTTCAGTTTTCTCTTTCAAATTACAACAGTGCCAATCTAAAAGCTTTTGTTTGATACTAATAAATCTTGTGCAGGTAAACAGTGGAGGCAAAAGCAAGTTAGGAAAATATCGGACAAAGTGTTTGATCGTATTAAAAGTCAGTCTGGAACTGTCAATTTGACATTTGAAGATTTGTACATAGCTATTCTTCTTGTTTACAAGTAAGAACTCAAAAAAATTTCTTTGCCCAATATTATATTATGTATTTAATTACTATTTAGCTTAGTCTATTTCTTACTAAGAATGATTTTTTATTATTTTAATTTTGGCCATGTTGCAGTGATATCAATAAGAACTTACCGGGGCCGCATTTTGATCCACCCTCCAAAGAACGAGTCAGGGAGATGATTACGGTACTCCTAATTCATTGATTAATTATATTTTTTTTTTTTTCAATGATAATGGTGAAACTATATATGAGCTTGTGTGGTGAAGTGAATTTGATCAAACTAATGCATGTGTGTTATGTGGAGTTGACTGTTTTCGATAATTATTGTTGATCCGTTTTGATCTGTATTTTATTTGGCAAGGGTCTAGAGGCTGATTTATTGGGAATGAATTTCGATCATTTGTGAAAGAAATTGATGGAAATCAATATAATCATGATAAATCCTTCTCTTAAGACAACAAACTTATAACTCAAATGGTATGTCTTGGTGTTTCTAATGGAACAGTTTAGGATTCAAATCCCCTACCCCAACTATTGAATTATTTAAGGCGAGAATGTTTGCAATGCAACCCAATGAGAAGATGTGAGGGAATGGCATTATATTCGTTCCAGACCAATTTATGATTATGTAAAATATGATCATGGCAAGGGGCTCATAGCCTGGTGGCATGTCTAGCCATTCCCGTGGGGAGAGTCTATGTTCAATCTGGCATGTCCTCCATAGCTTAATGTAGCAAAAATGAAATATAACACTCTTAAGAATATGCTGGCGATTCAGCTACTTAAATGTTTAGATGGGTTTCAATGGTCACTTACTCTACTTAGAGGAGCCAATATTCAATTCAGCATTTCATCGTCTGCTAAAGTCTCTAGCTTAGCTAATATTTGTGATTTAGAAATGAACCTTTTCAGCCTCGAACACAAGTTATTTTTCAGCATATCATTTCCTGTCTCCCATCAAAATATTGGCTTGGCAGCTGGCTACTCAGATTGTTTTCTTTGTGCCCAAGGAGATTAGTAAATTTTTTAACCTATTAACCATTTCGATGAAGTTGATTTTATGATTTTCCTTTAATTTTGCATTTCAGTAGTTACTTACTTGTAAATCCCCTTAATACTGGTAATCTTATTCTTAAGTAAATTCAGAGTAGATATAGTTTTTTGAGAGAAAAAGGGAAAGGAGTGCATCCTTGGCATTGGCGCCTGTGAAACCCTCTAAACTGGAACTACATGTAGCAAACTCACTGTATAAGACAGTACTTGTTGAAAGGCTGCAAAACCAGGCTGATGCTGCTTTCTATCTTCAAAGGCTAAACAATACCTCGTCTTTGTGTAGGGATGACATGACATGGTCTCTGGTTGCATTGGATGTGCATGTGTTGATCTTAATCCATCCCTCAAAATGCTATCAGTTTATAAACTTAGTCCCTTGCTCATAGGATTTTTAGCCAATTATGAATGAGATTCCTTTGTTCCTTTCTCCAAACAGTTGAGAGGAACATGTGAGTAATTCAACAGTTAGATTGTTACTGCCCATTGTCTTCTATGTTGCATTTGAATACATGAGTTTATTTTTGTTTTATAATCTGAAGAAATTCCTTGATGAAATTTGGTTTTTTATCAATACTTTTGCATGATCTTTGTTGGAGTGTTTTCAAAGTTCTGTGAAATCCTTATATTTTAATGTAACACATGAAAATCGTGTAGGATTTTATGTAAAAAGAGTTTGTCCAATTCAATCAATATTAGCAATAGCTTTGTGGAAATTAGACTGTGCAATCATCATGGAAAATTGTCGTAGTCTGTTTAGTGAAAGCTGTTATTTCTATGCTGTATTAAGCATGTGAGGTTTTCTTTTTGTCATTGCTTCTGTTTATAACCTGTTTAAGGTGTCTGTTTCAAAATAGTTGACCTCTAGAGCTTGAGGGCCTTGACTACATGTACCCAGCTCTGATAACTTTAGTACCAAATTATAGCTATGTATTGCAGAGAATGAATATGTGAATTTGTATTATTCATTTTAGTCAAGAGTAAATATGGTTTGCAATATGAGCCAATGCCTGTTCTTCCTTCTCTAGACCTTGAATGCAAGTAAGAACGATCCTATTAAGGTAAGGGGCTGGGGATATGTAACGTGAAATCTTTTAAATTTCACATTATTAGATAAATGTTTATGGAGGTTTGGGATAAAACATTAGCATTTTAAGAGACAAGTTAGTTTTGTGAAATATGGGAAGGATTGGGACTATGATATTAGTTTGTGGAAGAGCATTAGGTGTGTGGCAACCTTTTTCTTTGTTTTTTTGTTTTAATATCAGGGTTGCTTTTAGTATGATATTTAGTGTGATGATGTTGCATTGAAGGATAGGTTTCGGACTTGTTCTTGATAGTGGTGACAAGGAATGTTCATTTGCATCAAGTTTGTATTTGGTGGGAGTTTAAGTCGGTTGACTTTTTCCTTGGAGTTAATTGTACTCCAATGTTCCATTAGGTGAAAGGCAAGATAGAACTTGTTGGAGACTTTCTACGCATGAAAGGTTTGAGGTCTGCTCTTTCTATGAGGTTCTTAGAGGTCTCAACCCCCTTCTCCCATTAGGCACAATCTATGATTGTAGTGTTTGCATGTTGGATAGGAAGACTCATGGTCTGTTTGGATTGAGGGGAGAAGGAGGGGGAGTGGAGGGGAGTAGAGTAAAGTTAGCAGAAATTAAGCTAATTTTGGGCTAAATTTACTACTCTACTCTCCCTCCCTCCCCCTCAAACCTAACAGACCATTAGTCATTATGAGAGAGATTAGGGATAGTTCCTTCCCATATATGGTCTATTTTGCAATAGAGCAATGATCATACTTTCAACAATGAGGCCGTTTGGACTCAGCGTTTTGCTGAGTCCACGTTTCACGTTTTGCCCTTTTTTTTTTTTTTTTTTTTTTTTTCCGGAAAAGTGAACAGTAAAATCACATGATTTTACTGTTCAGGAGACAAAAATACTGTTCATGCACTGTTTTGGCACTGTTCACGCACTAAAAAATATTAAAAATGGGTCCCACGGTACTATTTACACATTTAAAAATTATTTTGCTACAGTATTTTCAGTTTTCAGTTTTCAGTTTTCAGTTTCAGCAACAATAAGTTCAATCCAAACACACCCAATGTAGAGCTGAATGGGAACTCAGGCTGAATATATATATATATATATTTTTTTTTTCTATTTTTATATATTCTCTCTCTATTTGAGTGGCTGCAAGGTTCAAGAAGTATATATTATATCTCTTTGGGACTTTATAGCTCTTTTCAATTTTCAATTGCAACTTGCTGAAGAATGCCCTAAAATCATGTTGTATATTAGTTCTTCTATTTTTATATAAGAATCTGTCCTACTAAAGTAAAAAGATAATGTCTTTTTTTTTCCTCAATATCCGCAGGACTGTGATTTGAACCTTGATGGGGAAATTGATCATGAAGAATTTGTGAAGTTTATCCAGCAGCTTACAGCTGAGACACTAATTGCTGCTAGTCAAGGACTGATTGTCAGTCTGGTTGTGGCACCAACAGTTGCAATGGCGACAAAGAGGGCTACTGAGGGTGTCCAGGAGTTGGGAAGGTGGTGCAAAAGCTACCCAATTCTGTTTATGCATCCCTTGTGACTATTGCAGTTGTTTTCATTCAACAGTCAATTCAGGAGTCCGACTAGAGGTTGCCTTCCTTTTAAACTGAATTTATACATCCTGTACACTTCATGACTCGGATTTATTTTCATACTATTTGTAGATTTGGTTGTTGTAACGAATTATGTTTTAAGGGTTGTAACTTTGCTAGATCTGTTTATATGCAGTTGTGATGATTAACTCCTATTGCAAGCCTCACTGTAAAACGCAAAATATTGCTTGAGCTTTACTGAAATTGGAAGCACATGGTCTTTCTGAGTCAACCACCTTATATTTGATTAGGAAAAAACTGAGGTACAGTATCTTAGGTGCTATTCCTTATGTTCCACTTTTGAGATTCAGCCATATGACTACTTAACTTAAAAATACACTAAGTTCTCATGAGAAAAAATCCACATGATAGAATCTTAAAAAGGGAACCTAAAGAACAGCACCTAAGTACTGTACCTATGTCTTGCTCATTTGATTAATCGGGTTTTTATGTATTATTTGCTAGCACATATGGCTTATGAGATATGGAACAAAATTTTGTAAGGAATGGAACAGAATTTTCCATTCTATTCTGTCCAAAATCTCCCAAATAGGGAAATGATGGGTTTCCCTACTCTTCTTGTATTTTCTTTTTTCCCCCATTTTCCAATCCCAAACAGCCAAACTTCCTGCAAGAGTGAAATTGTTCTAGTCCAAGTTTTAGCAGGTAAGATTGCCATCTTATTTCTTTTCTGAAAAAAGCAAATAAGAGTCACCCTTTTTTTTAAAATGTCAACGATCCACAAAACTTTGCCATCACCTACCGTCCAGACTCAAGCACGAACAATAGATGCATCCTTTTGGAAGGATTATTTTTGTCTTAATCCAGTATGTGACAACTCAAAAGATTATCCATGTGTACTTTTAGTCAACCTACTTAATAATCATGAATTGTTGAAATAATATAATGAATCACATAGATGGTTTTATAAACCGCAACATAATGGATTGAAAACACTTTCACTCCAATTTGGAGATAAACTTTAATTTCTTCTATTTCTATCATTTGTAAATTCAGTTCTCGAAATCTAGAGCCTTGAAATCTAGTCACTCCTTTCTATAAGGCTGTCCCAATAATTAAAGCTACTATTTTCTTTTTCTTAAGGTTGTGCAGGATGCAGTTTGGATTACATAGGAGGGAAATGGGAGGTAAGGAGGGCAAGAAAGAAAACAAAAGGGCTTTTAAGAATAAATGGGATTGGATTTTTATAGCAGAAATTCTGTAAATTGCAAATGGAGATCCAATACTTTTAAGGTTCGTTTGGTTGGAGGAGTGAAAAAGTAGGAAGATAGAAAATATTTGGTTTTCCCTCTCATGTGTTTGGTTGGAATGGTGAAAAAATAGGAGGGTGAAAAACTCTTTTGTTTGGTTGAAAAAAAAAATTTTCCATTCTATTCTGTCCAAAATCTCCCAAATAGGGAAATGATGGGTTTCCCTACTCTTCTTGTATTTTCTTTTTTCCCCCATTTTCCAATCCCAAACAGCCAAACTTCCTGCAAGAGTGAAATTGTTCTAGTCCAAGTTTTAGCAGGTAAGATTGCCATCTTATTTCTTTTCTGAAAAAAGAAAATAAGAGTCACCCTTTTTTTTTAAATGTCAACGATCCACAAAACTTTGCCATCACCTGCCGTCCAGACTCAAGCACGAACAATAGATGCATCCTTTTGGAAGGATTATTTTTGTCTTAACCCAGTATGTGACAACTCAAAAGATTATCCATGTGTACTTTTAGTCAACCTACTTAATAATCATGAATTGTTTAAATAATATAATGAATCACATAGATGGTTTTATAAACCGCAACATAATGGATTGAAAACACTTTCACTCCAATTTGGAGATAAACTTTAATTTCTTCTATTTCTATCATTTGTAAATTCAGTTCTCGAAATCTAGAGCCTTGAAATCTAGTCACTCCTTTCTATAAGGCTGTCCCAATAATTAAAGCTACTATTTTCTTTTTCTTAAGGTTGTGCAGGATGCAGTTTGGATTACATAGGAGGGAAATGGGAGGTAAGGAGGGCAAGAAAGAAAACAAAAGGGCTTTTAAGAATAAATGGGATTGGATTTTTATAGCAGAAATTCTGTAAATTGCAAATGGAGATCCAATACTTTTAAGGTTCGTTTGATTGGAGGAGTGGAAAAGTAGGAAGATAGAAAATATTTGGTTTTCCCTCTCATGTGTTTGGTTGGAATGGTGAAAAAGTAAGAGGGTGGAAAACTCTTTTGTTTGGTTGAAAAAAAAAAAAAGAATGATAGAAAATATAATTTATATAGATTGACTATTATACCCTTATTACATAATATGTAAGAAATAAATTTATTTGTACTTATTAAATAATATAAAATTTACCACATTATACATATAAATTTATATTATTATATTTATTATTATAATAATGTAAAAATTACAATAGTGTACATACAAATTTAATTGGGCAAAAACGTGGTCATACAAATTTATAGTGTACATACAATAGTGTTTTTATTTGTTTTTTTTTTTCCCCTCAATTATTTAAGGTCCTTTTAGCTAAGGCAATTTTTATTTTTTAAAAAATTTATGTTTTTCCAAGGACATGTATATAATACATGGTAGATAAATGAAGAAAAAAAATCTCATGTCATACGGAACCTGGACGCAGAACAATACAATGTTGAATCGGTTCATGTGAAAAAATAAAAATAAAAATAGAGAAGAGAACTTGGACGTTGGTGTGCTGTGAAGGTAAGGATGAGAAGAGGCAAAAGTGATAAGAATTGAGAAGAGGCAAAAGTCAAGTATTAGGTCATGAATGAGGGGTAGGTGAGGGGTATTTTGTGTAAAAGTGCTTTCAAGCACTTTTCTCTCCATATTTTCCTCCCGATTTGGGAGGATTAAAAAAGTGAGCCCAGCAGAGAAAACTTTCTCCTTGTTTTTTGTCTCTCTTATTTTCCTTCCTAAAAAAAAATGGAGAACATTTTCCACCTATTTTGCTCAACTATTTTCCATCTTCTTTGTTTTCACCCCAACCAAACACCTCTTAAGAAGACGCGAAAAATTAAATCAAAAAAAAAAGAAATTATTGCTTCAATGCATTCAAATGAACTCAAAAAAGAAAATTCATTGCGGAGAAAGAATAGTGTATACCATGACAATAAGAAAATTCAATGATTAAAAGTGTGACAATGAATGCTCAGGCCCAGACGTTTAGTTAATGCAGTAAAGATATAGCTTATAGAAATCTAATGACCATTCTAACTTCTATTATTACACTAAAAGGGGTTGATCTCAGTTGAATGCCTTGTCATAAACTGCAGAGCTTTTCCTGCCATAAAGGTTTGGGTCTAGCAAAGACATGGTACAGCCAAGTTGCTTCAAGGAGAATTCAGCTTTTCAAGCTTAGCTTTGGCCAAATCAAGTTGTTCTACCAGCAAGCAAATAAGAGAAAAAAAATACATATCTTAGCGTTTAGCAACAAGAAAATATATATTACAAGTCAATAGTAAAGATTTCATACTCTGTTCAGATGCTGTAGCTTTCTGGATAGTCGTTTGGAAAAATATGTTCCATTTTTCTGATAGACAGCCTACAGTATACAAGGAAAAATGTTATCTAAAAACTAGGAAGCTTCTTGCCACTGAAAGAAAGGAAAGGAGAAGTTTAAATTTTGCTTTAGACAGTGAAANCCGATTTAATCGGGAGTCATCCACTTTTTTTTTTTTTTTTAGTCTATACTTTCTATAGACTGTGTACTGTAGAGTACGCTACCTGTAGCTATAGTAAATTAGTATTAGCATTCGGTGTAAATATCCTGTAACTATTTTACCAACTAAGTGTATTCTGTATTTACAATAAGGTTGTCAACTCTCTCAAAAAAAAAAAAGTAGTAAGGACCTGTTTGGTATATGTGTATAAATAACAGTTTTTAATTTTTTGAAAATATTTATAAGTAAAAAATGTGTAAAAATACATGTAATATTATTTAAAAACTAAAAACATGTGTTTAAAATAGTGTACCAAACAACGCCTAAGGTTGTCAAAATAAGCTATTTTAACCATATAAACACTAAAAAAAAACCCCTACATCAATGGTGTCAAACTTTAAGAAAAAATAAATTGCAACTTACTACAGTAAATTGCTACTAATAACAACTCATTGTAGCAAGTTACAACTTTTTTTTATTAATTTTTTTATTTCTCTCTCTGTCTCATGCCTCTCTTCACTTAAGTCTCTTCTCTATTCTCTCTCCTACCGTACTTCTCTCTCTCTCTCATGCCTTTGTCTCACAACTCTCTCCCAAACTCTAATCTTTCATCTCTTTAATGGCTGAAGAAGCCAAAGCCGAAGGCAGCGTTTTTTGTCGGCGACTTCCCCACCGCCACTTCTCTTTTGGCATTCTCCTATCTCACTTCTCCTCTTCATCTCTCTCCTCTTAGCAGTGATTCGGTTTGCTCGTGGTGTTCGTCCTGCGTTGGTGGCTGGGCCACCGATATGGGTTTTGCTAGGTTATAGCTAGTGTCGGTGGTTGTGGTTGGGTGTTGGTTAGGTTGTGGTTGGGTTAATCTCGTTTTGGGGGCTGAAGTTAGGCCTGGGTTGGATCTCATTTGGCAGCAATTGTGATTGTTATTATTGTTGTCGTTGTGGGTGGTGGTTGGGCCACCAAGAATGGAGCTCTTGCTAGTTTAGTCTCAATGGGTGGCAGTTATGGAAGTTTGGGATGGATTTTTCAATCTCACATAGAGGTTAAGCTTTGTTGGTTTCATCTAAAATGAGGTGGAGGGTATGCCTAGTTGAATATGGGCATGTTGTTAAACGTAACTGATGATGTTTTGGGTTATTTTGTTGGAATTGTGAGTGGTGTTGTTAGTGGCTATGGTTGTGGTGGTGGTTGCCATGGTTGGTCACAGTTGTGACAGTGGTGGTTGCCATGGTTGGTCACGATTGTGACAGTGGTGGTTGCCATGGCTGGTCGTGGTTGTGGTTGTTAATTATTGTGTTATTTATATTATTTTTATCGTGTTATATGCTAAAATAGAACCTTTGATATTGAGTGTTGTAGGGGAGGCATTTTGGTTCCTGAGCCCAAAATGTAATTGGATTTAGGCCCAAAAAGATCAACACAAAGAATTTGTAGATAGTGGTCTTAGAAACTAGATCTCAATGGATCAAGCAATATGCATAGTGGATTAAAGATAATGAGAAAGCGAAAAAAGACAAGCTTTATACAAATAAATCATTCCTCGATGAAGTCTGAGAAGAGTGGTTCTTGAATATAGTTCTTTTAGACTTGGATACAATTTCAGTTCTTATTGCTACAGTGTTTTCTCTACAGATTCCCCCCTCCCTAAAGGATCTCTCACATTATATATGCTCATTTCCCTGACCCGGACCCTCCATTTGTTGATCATGTAGGCCACTACTTAAGTGTTTGTTCCATCAGACATCCTCCCCAGTCTTCTATGAGTTACGACAACCAAGATAGCACTGTTCAAGGATCTTCTCCACATAAATGCAACCAGCGGGTTTGGTGAGGTGCAATAAATGTGGTGGCAATTATCATCCCTCTAATCATATCAAGGCTAACCCCCTTTTTGAAACTCTTCCTCTACAGTGTAGCCTCCCTCTGGTAACGCACCCTTGACTTGACAATCGCTCGCCTCCCCAGCTTTACCATCTGAGTGTATGGGCTCCTCGGAACTATCCTAGCCTCCTTAGCCTTAGGTATGACACGTGGCAAGATTACCTTATTAAATTTCTATACCCCATAGGTGTATTATAAAGTGAGTTGTTAAAATAAATAAAGTGACTTTTTGGGTTACTAAAAACTAAAAATTTTAAGAGCTTAGATGTGAATGCTCAACACCCCAAATTTCCTATTATTCAAGTATGTATTGCTATATTTTTTTTAGTAACCATTAGGCATGTCCAGACCCATCCGAGACCTGACCCACCCGGCAACCAATCCGAAACTGGTCAATCCGACTATTCCGGTGGTCGACGACGGGTCTTGGCCTCCAGAACCCGAAAACGACAAGTTGGCTAGCGAGTTTTCTCCCCAAAACCCGAAGAAACCCGACCAAACCGAGATCTTAGCATTTCTTGGCAAAGTTATTTACATCCAGCGAGATCTTAGCTAGATCCATGGAATCTTCACCGAATTTGGCGAGATCTTGCCGAATCTGATGAGATTTCGACTAATTTGAAGAAAATTCGGAGAAGATCCGATGAAAATATCACCAAAATTTCACTGATTTCGCCGTTAAATCACCGAATTTTGGCCGATTTTTAGATCTCCAACTCCGACCGAACCGACTGTCTTCCGTTGAAGGTTCGATCCACCTGATCCAATCAACCATGCTGATCGGCGGCGGGTTGAATTTCTGGCCATCCGATCTGGTTGGGTTGGTTCCGAGTTAGGCACAAACCCGACCCGTGGACAGGCCTAGTAACCATGAATAGTGAGTTCTCAAATATACAACCTACTATTTATAGGTTGCAAATATTAAAATATATAAACTTCCATTATTTTATAGTTTCTTTTCTTCTAATATTCTAAAATTTGACCACATTCTCAAAAAAAGTTCAATCCCAATCACCATCCACATCCTTATTAGAAGCCAATCCCAACTACAATTAAAGGAATTTTTCTTTTTCCGAAATATGGTGTTAAAAGGATATTAAAAAAGGGTGGTTCACATATAGATATCACTCTGATTGTCTTATTCATGTTTAGCACCATCCATAAGCCCACTCACAGTGACAGTCTCTACGAATACTGCCTAAACAGTGGAAGTGATAGAAGAAAAAAAAAATTCTCAAACCACCAATCAGGTCCATATACTTCAGATGCTCCATTGGCTTTTTCTTGGAGCCTCCGATTGTGCTTGCTTTGTTTCCAAAAAACCCGACTCTAAGCTTCAAACTACATTTATTGTTGACCTAATATTGAATAGACTAAATAAAACCATCAATCCCTTATAGGTCTACTTCATGCAGAGACGGCAGGAAGTAGCCAAAGAATACAAAAAAGCTACAACAGATTATGTAAAAAGGACAAAGACTCAAGGTGTAGCTATGGAACACAGATCTGATTGATTTCTTGAGCTTTAATCTGATGGACTTAGAGAAAGGCGCTTCGCAGGCGGCAAATAGAGTAAATGTGGGCAATCTACTAAAGGCAGCACATAGCCCTGTTTCAGCCAGATGCAACATTAATGCCTGACAGTTCTAGATTTAGATATGGAACACAAATCTTGGTTTCTCGAGCTTTAATCTGACCAAGGTAAAAGGAAGTGGCTTGGCAGGTGGCAAATAAGAGTAAATGTTAGGCAATCTGCTAAACGCAGCACAGTGGCCCTGTGTCAGCCCTATTGGACCACTATAGAACTGCTACAAACCCACTACAGATGCAATATGGCCGCAACAGATCTCTTTTTTATTCCTTCCCTCCCTAAAATGCCATGATAGCACCCTAAAAAGTCAAGCTGTTCACAGCTGCAATATGTTGGACACATGAACTTCCATTGTTTTTTTAGTTTCTTTTCTTCTAATATTATAAAATTTGATCACATTCTCACAAAAAAAGTTCAATCTAATTCACCATCCACATCTTAATTACAGACCAATCTTTTTCTATTTTTTAGAAATATAGCGTTAGACCACAAAAAAAGATTGCATATAGATATAGCTTTGACATATTCATGCCAAGAGCCTTGTCACTCAAACGGAACTCCCTATTGTTTCCAATATAGACCTCCAAGGTTTAAATCCCCCCTTCCCCTTTGTAACTATATTTTTTTTAATAAAAAGACTATGTCATATTCATGTTAGCACCATCCTTAAGCCACCCAAATGAAGTAGAGACAAAATCTCCTATTGTCACCAATCAGCTCCAAATACTTTATAGAGCAATTTTTGAAAAATTATAAGACACGGGTACGCCACCCAAATGAAGTGTCTGTGCAACCTAACTTCAGACCCTCCATTGGCTATATCTTGGAGACTTTGATTTTGCTTGCTTTGTTTTCAAAAAAGCCTCTCACCATTTAGTCTCAAAGTTTCAATGCATTTACCACAACTTAACATTTATTATTGGAAAATTTCACCTATAACGCTCATGAAACGCAGCAAACTGTGAATTCCAAAGAACATTGAAAAGGTCCATTGTGACTGACTCTGTGGGTAATTTTCACAAGCACTTGGCACACATATTCTATGTCCGTGGAAACCATAAAAGAGAGATCAGCAGAAGACAAGGGCAAGTTAAATTCTAAGATGAAACATAGAATCAAAAGTGGTATAGTATTATATTAAAGAGTAAAAAAGAAAGAGGGGTTGATAAGGTTTACCCTGGATGAAGAAAGATGATTGAGTTCGGCAATGGCAACCTCGTGGCTTCTTATCTCTTTGATGAGTCCCAGTACAGGAGTCGCCTCAGACATTTTTTTGTTCTCTCCACTAATTATCCCACACCGATCAGATACAAGCTTATTATTATATTCATATGCAGTTGCAAGAATTATTTAAATTGCCGGGCCTGGTAACGTAGGCTTGTCACCAAGTGGGGCATTAAAGTGGTCGAATTTATGTGTGACTTGCCAGGGTAGTCATGTGTTGAAGTACTCTGGCCCATGGGTTTAATGGACTAACCACATCCTACATGGGTGGGTAGCAATTACAAACAACAATTGAGTGAATATATTATTACCAGCATATCTTGAAGGCCCTCTTGGCCCATCCTAGCATGCCTAAGCTTGGGACCCCATAAAAACCACCACTTTTTTTATTTTAATTTTTTAGACTGATTTTATGTACTTTTGAAATTGCACAATTTTAATTTTTTAACAATAAAGTGAAGAGATATCGGGTCTTCACTCTTCACTCATAATCATGGATTGTAAATTGACAATTTTAACGGGTAATTACAAACAATTGAATATTGAATAGATTATCAACACATCCTAAAGGCCCATGGTCCATGGGTTTAATGAGCCAACCTTGCCTTACATTTTTTTTTTTTTTTGGGAGAATAAGGACAATGTGTATTATTAAAAGAGGTTGTTCAAATTAATCTATAATACGTAATTAATATCTAGTAGTACATCTTCCATCTAGATTGATAAGGGAGGGGAAATAGTCATTTTTCGTGTAAGTGAATGAGCAATCTCATTACAATGCTAACATACACAAGATAAATTAAAAGATGAAAAATGTGATGCAAGGAAGTGGATATCATAGACAATGCATCCATATTGAGCCAAGGAATTGCTACTACCCTGCTGGACCTTAATTAGGATCTTGGAATCACCTTCTAGGACAAATGTTGTCAAACCCCAGTTCTAAAGCTAGTTTAAGGGCCAGTGTTGCCACTAATGTCTCCACCTCTATGACTGTGGGAGGTAGAGGAACCAATTGTGACAAAGAAGTCATATCTAAACCATCAGTGTTTTGTCTAACAACCCCCAATCCTGTACTGTTGTCATTCTCTCCGTCAAAATTAACCTTGTAGCATGAAGTCTTAGGCTTTGTCCAGGAGGTTGGATGGATTATTAAAATATATCTGGAAAATATTCATTGTAAAGCCTATTGTTTAAGGGTGTAACAAATTAAACCCATTACTTTTAAAAGTAACAAGTAGAAAACCTAAGATTTTAAAAGGTACCTGTAGGAACCGGGTTTGAGCACTTCTATTGTTGAGAGAGTGTACTTAAGCCCAGTTAGCCCAGTACAATAAATTTGTAGAGAGCGGGTTCAAGAACTAGACCCTAGTAAGCGGACAACGCCCAATGTGGCATTCACCTCCATCGAAAGCTGGCAGACCAGGATTACCCTTCGAGGTGTGCCCTCGGAACCAGTCCAAAGAGCCTGACGGTGGTCTCCCTCTCTCTTGGGGGATCGTCTAGGGCCAAAAAGCCCCCCTCGCTGATCTGTTTCTTCCCCTTACATAGCCCTTTTTTCACAATCTCTCTCTTCCACTTGTTGATCATCCATGCCCTCTCTTCTAACTGCCCGTCCCATCAGCTGCTTTATCATTGCTTATGTGAGTTGCAGCAACCAAGGCTGCCCTATCCAGAGGTCACATCTCTATTAGTACGGCCAGGGGGTTAGGTGAGCGCATTTAGTGTGGAGGTGACAGCTTATCTTGGACTTACTCCTCCGTTTAGTGTTGGTCTTGGTTGGCCGAGGGCAGGGTCATCCTCGGTAGGGTTCCTGGCAACTCAGACTTTTACACTTCATCCTCGGACATGCCTTCCTCCTAGGCGTGGGCCTTGGGCCGAATGTAAAGTGGGCTAAGGTTGCCAAGTTCTCAGGTCCCACAATAGCCCCTCAAAATCTTGCTGCCAGTATCCTTGGACGGGGAGAAGGGTTTTGATATCCTCAGGCCTTCATCATGACTCGTAGCCTCGGCCTACGTCAGCGTTGGGGTCTTTTCACCTGCCTAATGCACGTTTCTAGCGCCTCAATATACGGTGCGCACCCGTATTAAATTCTGGTGATTCCATGCTCCCCACATCCAACAGTGTGATGGTAATTAGTCGGTGGGGATTTCCAGCCTTTATGGGCGGGAAACTCTGCCCGGTTATCTTTAATTGAGGATATAAATACTTGTTTGAACCGCTTTGCCTCCTTATTTTTGCATTCAAGAACTCTGGCGCACATACTCTTAATCCGGTCAAACCTCCAACCCAATTAGCATCCCTTACCAACATAAAAGGCCTGTCCAAGGAGCTTTTCCTCATTTCTATAAGTCCTCTTCTCTCTAGCTCAAACTTCTTCCCTGACTCCTTTCCTTCCTTCGTTCTTTCTCGAGTCTTTTAGTCGTTGCTAGGGATGGGTAGATTTAAGAAATTAGTTGAGTCTGAAGAGGCGATGGAGAAATTTATCGCCGATTATAGGATACCTAGTAACGTGGGCCTGAGGTATTGCGAGAAAGGGGACTGGTATATTAGGAGGGAAGAGGGCAAGGTTGTGATTCCCATAATTGCCTTCTTAGGGGGGGGTATGAGAATCCCTATGGGCCCGATGACGAACGGCTATCTCAGGCATTTTCGGTTAGCTCCTACCCAGTGTGCCGTCAATGTGTTTATGGCACTAGGGTGCGTAGACGCCCTGAATGAGAAGATGGGATTAAGGTTAACCCATCATGACGTGAACTAGTGCTATAACCTCTAACTCCTGAAGGGCAAGTCGTACTACATAAAGACGAGGGACAATAGGGTTCGGCTTATCCAGTGCCTCCCTGAGTCCAATAAGGAGTTAAATCAGGATTTTCTTATTGTGTTAGGGGAATGGCATGATGGTTTCCACTGCCCACGGTAGAGGGAGAGCTAGGTAGGATACTCAAAGTAAGAGAGGGACTAGCCCCTTTTTTTTTTTTTTTTTTTTTTTTTTTATTTTTTTTTTAAATCCGTTTTGTTTAGTTGATGACAGGAGCTTGTTTTTCTTTCTGCAAATTCGCATGCCTTCGAACGTCATTTTAACTTGGTCAACAAAGCTGATTTGGAAGCTGTTCTCAGGGCAGAGATTTTCGTGAATGAGGGCAACGTTCAAGTTAGGGCTGCTCACAAGATCCTCGGGTATGATCTGACCCAAAAGTTGTTCCCAGCCCCAAAGTACGTGATCAGGGCTCGTGATCCTCGGCTTCGACAAATCACTGTGGTGGAGCAAGGGTTTTCATTTTTTGAAGGATCTTCCATTCCAGAGGGCGTCCTGTTGGCAGGTTCTTCCTCGTCTTATCAAGCTGTGGAGGTCGAGGGAGAGAGTTTGGAAAAGGAGGGAGAAGTAGTTGATTTGGGTTCATCCGAGGACGAATTTGGTGCATTCGACCAAGCCTATCTGTCCGAGGATCCTTCTGGTGACTTGGGGGATCCCCATTTGTCTGAAGTTGATCTCCTGCCTTCAAGGGCTGGCATTCGGGCCGAAATGGGTTCCAAGAGGCAACCCCGAACCAATCTGTTTGACTTCCTTGAGGGCAAGCCAAGGAAGGACGCGCCGAGGGAGTCACAGCCCAAGCCTCCTCCACCCGTACCCAAGCTTCCTCCTCCCCCACTTAAGCCTTTGCTTGCGCAGGCCAAGTCGTCCTCCACTCCCACAATCTCGGACCATCGGCTCGAGTCCACCGACCTGAAGAGGAAGAGGCCTTCCAAGGGCAAAGACCCTGTGGACGGGGGGAGATCTCATTCCTCCTAAGAGGAAGATGAAGCCCGTCGTCCTTCCAAGCAGCTGAGGATTGGTGGTCAGAGTAAGGGGAAAGAGGTTGTCTCGCGGTTCGAGCCCCAGGCTTGACTGCCCCCTGCCATGCTTCACGGGAAGCCTTTGATGGACGATGCCACTCTCAGGGACTGTCGAGGGGGCGAAGGGGCTCGCGTAGCCGATGCTCTGGAGAGGTCCCTCCTTCTCCCCGTCGACATGGCCGAGCTGGGGGGCATGAGGAGGCAAGAAGTTGCCCGTAACCTTAAGAGGTACCTAGGCATAGTAAGACTTCCGGGATGTTGAGGGTCAACTGCAGGTTGCCAAAGAGCATATTGCCGACCTAAAGCAGGAGTTGGCCAAGGCAGTGGGGGCAAGAGGTGTTGTCAAGTACGCCAGGGACGAGGCCGTGAGGGCTAAAGAAGAGGCCGAGTTTGCGAGAATAGATGCTGAGCGCTCCCTAGAGCAAGCGGAGGAAGAGGCCTTTGCTGAAGGGGTGGCTAAGACCGAGGCTGCCCTTAAGGCTCAAGTGCCTGAAATATGCAGGCGCTACTGCTCCCAGACCTGGAGTGAGGCTTTCAACCAAGTAGGGGTCGAGGCCTTGTCCGAACTTAGGAGGGCCGACAGGGTGTATTACCCCCCCGCAATTCTCGAGCTTGTCCCCGTCACTCCTGAGGCGGGCTCCGCCTTATAAATGACAGATGAAGGCTAGGCCAGTGCTGCTGAGGACTCAACTTTAGCTGGTAAGCCTGTTGACGAGGTCGACCACCACGGAACATTGGAAGAGGCAGGGATTGATAGCTAAGAAGCGTCTTAGGATGCGGTGAAGCCTTTTGCTAACTCCCAAGCTATGCTTGCTGTCCCTCAGATCCCTCTTGCTGGGGGAGGGTCCTCCGAAGTAGCCCCTCTAAGCCAGGGTCCCGAGGTACCAGTCGAAGCCCTCTAGAAGACTCCTCAGGACAAGCTATCTACCGAGTTGGGGAATTAGGCCTTCTCGTCGGGCTATCTTGTGTTGACCGCAAGGGCCATCCTGATCTCGCTTTCTTTTCATTTTTGCTTTTTGTCTTGGTGACATTGTAACGAAACTATTTTTTATGTAATATATCTAATCATTTGTTTTCAGTTCTTTAAATGATGCTTCCTTTCATTTGTCGTATTTTAATGCTTTGCTCAATATCTTGGTTCTATCCAACGCTTTTGTTCTCCTGTAAGTAGCTAGTTTTCCCTTAGGTTTGAGTCCGAGGACCATGCAATATCTTGGTTCGGCCTAGCCCCTAGGTTTTCCTTACAGTGATTAGTTTCCCCATAGGCTTGAGTCTGAGGACCATGCAAGACCTTGGTTTAGTCTAGTACCTAGGTGTTCTTTTGTAAGTAACTAGTTTCCCCATAGGCTTGAGTCCTTGGACCATGCAAGACCTTGGTTCAGTCTAGCGCTTATGTTCTTCTGTAAGTAACTAGTTTCCCCACAGGCTTAGGTCCTTGGACCATACAAGACCTTGGTTTAGTCTAGTACCCAGGTATATTTGGGTGGTTAGTTTTCCTATAGGCTTGAGTCCGAGGACCATGCAAGGCCTTGGTTCTGTCTAACGCTTATGTTCTTCTGTAAGTAACTAGTTTCCCCATAAGCTTGAGTCCTTGGACCATGCAAGACCTTGGTTCAGTTTAGTACCCAGGTATATTTGGGTGGTTAGTTTTCCTATAGGCTTGAGTCCAAGGACCATGCAAGGCCTTAGTTTTGTCTAATGCTTATGTTCTTCAGTAAGTAATTAGTTTCCCTATAGGCTTGAGTCCTTGGACCATGCAAAACCTTGATTCAGTCTAGTATCCAGTTGTTCTTCTGTAAGTAATTAGTTTCCCCATAGACTTGAGTTCTTGGACTATGCAAGACCTTGGTTCAGTCTAACGCTTATGTTCTTCTGTAAGTAACTAGTTTTCCCATAGACTTGGGTCTTTGGACCATACAAGACCTTGGTTTAGTCTAGTACCCAGGTATATTTGGGTGGTTAGTTTTCCCATAGGCTTGAGTCTGAGGACCATGCAAGGCCTTGGTTCTGTCTAACGCTTATGTTCTTCTATAAGTAACTAGTTTCCCCATAGGCTTGAGTCCTTGGATCATGCAAGACCTTGGTTCAGTTTAGTACCCAGGTATATTTGGGTGGTTAGTTTTCCTATAGGCTTGAGTCCAAGGACCATGCAAGACCTTAGTTCTATCTAACGCTTATGTTCTTCTGTAAGTAACTAGTTTCCCCATAGGCTTGAGTCCTTGGACCATGCAAGACCTTGGTTCAGCCTAGTACCTAGGTATATTTGGGTGATTAATTTTTCCATAGGCTTGAGTTCGAGGACCATGCAAGGTCTTGGTTCTGTCTAACGCTTATGTTCTTTTGTAAGTAACTAGTTTCCCCATAGGCTTGAGTCCTTGGACCATGCAAGACCTTGGTTCAGTCTAGTAACTAGGTGTTCTTCTGTAAGTAACTAGTTTCACCGAAGGTTTGGGTTCGAGGACCGTGGAAGACCTTGGCTCAGCCTAGTACCCAAGTGTTCTTCTGTAAGTAACTAGTTTCACCGAAGGTTTGGGTTCGAGAACCGTGGAAGACCTTGGTTCAGCCTAGTACCCAGGTGTTCTTCTATAAGTAACTAGTTTCATCGAAGGTTTGGGTCCGAGGACCGTGGAAGACCTTGGTTCAGCCTAGTACCCAGGTGTTCTTCTGTAAGTAACTAGTTTCACCGAAGGTTTGGGTCCAAGAACCGTGGAAGACCTTGGTTCAGCCTAGTACCCAGGTGTTCTTCTGTAAGTAATTAGTTTCACCGAAGGTTTGGGTCTGATGATCGTGGAAGACCTTGGTTTAGCCTAGTACCCAGGTGTTTTTCTGCTTGGAGTGAAGGAATTTGTCCCCCGCGCTGGGAAGTTTGTTTTTGGCGTGATGACGTCCTCGGCCTTACTTCGCTAGAAGTGGGCTATTCCTCAGATCAGACCCTTGACCCTGTGCTGCCCTGGACAGGGGTGGGTCGGATTTCTATCCTCACGGGTGGCAGTAGCCCCTCCTTCGCTCCAAGTTTCCGCCCTTCTCAATCACGAGGTGTCTCATGACTTTTCGCGTTCCGCGCTTGATGCTTCGATATGCGAGGCGCGCTGTTATTAATATTCTCGTGGATCAATACAGATCTAGCGGTTGATGGCTTCTTTGGAATTCGGTCAGAATTAATGTCCCTGATAATTCTTCTTTCAAATTCCGTGTGAACCAATTCCCACCAACCTTCGCCCTCTATATAAGGCTTTCCGAGGGAATCGTCCTTCCACACTCCATGAACCCTCCAGTTAAACAGGAAACTTGGCCCTTTAGCCCTCCGAGCCCCTTCAATAACTTTGCCAAGATTGTGATCAGAGTTTGGAGGAATGGGATGGCTTTGGATGAGGGTGAGGGCACGCATGCCAAAGGTCCTCCTTCTTCGATTGAGAGCCGTTGTGGTTGTAATTCGCGTCAGACTTCCGGCGCGGTAAGGTTTGGGTGTCATCTTGATGGTGTTGTGCATGGCAGTCAGGAGGGAGGTCCATGAAGTACATAACGCCTTTCTCCGGTGCGCGTCCATGCCTGTCCTTCAAGCTGGCAGTGACTCGCACCCGGCCTATCCGCCGGTGGAGGCTCGTAAGATTACGTCATGTCTGGTGCTTGGGTGTTGCTGCCTCCAATGGTTAATCGCCATGGGGCTGGGAGAGCATCAAGGGAACATCATGGGGAGGGGCCATTAGGCGCTCTTGCATTTGCTCCTCTCTTCGCGCTGGCACCATCCGCACCGGCCTGGGTTTGAGCATTTCTACTATTGAGAGAGTGGACTCAAGCCCAGTTAGCCTAGTACAATGAATTTGTAGAGAGCGAGTTCAAGAACTAGGCCCTAGCAAGTGGACAACGCCCAATGTGGCATTCACCTCCATCGAAGGCTGGCAGACCAAGATTACCCTCCAAGGTGTGCCTTCGAAATCGGTCCGAGGAGCTTAACAGTGGTCTCCCTTTCTCCCAAGGGATCGTCTAGGGAAAAGAACCCCCCTAGCTGATCTGTTTCTTCCCCTTATATAGCCATTTTTTCACAATCTCTCTCTTCTACTTGTTGATCATCCATGCCCCTCCATTCTGACCGCCCGTCCCATCAGCCGCTTTACCAGCACTCATGTGAGTTGTAGCAACCAAGACTGCCCTATCCAGAGGTCACATCTCTATTAGTGCAGCCAGGGGGTTAGGTGAGCGCATTTAATGTGGAGGTGACAGCTTATCCTGGACTTACTCCTCCGCTTAGTATTGATCTCGGTTGGCCGAGGGCAGGGTCATCCTCGGCAGGGTTCCTAGCAACTCAGACTTTCACCCTTCATCCTCGGACGTTCCTTCCTCCTCGGCATGGTCCTTGGGCCGGATGTAAAGTGGGCCGAGGTTGCCAAGTTCTCAAGCCCCACATAATTAATTTTGTTGAAATTTTTTTATATTTCTCGTAAAAATGATGTCGAAACTTTTCTATTATAGTTCATTAACAATTGCTCTATGGGCACTTGTTAACATGACCTAAAAGGCAATTAATGTTTTGATAGTTTTTTCATTTTCTCATAAAAAATGGTATAAAAACTTTCTTAAAATGGTTTATTAACAATTACCCTAAGGACACCTGTACGGACTAAATTTGATTCACAGCCCAAAAGATTTGGACAATGACCTAATAGGCCCACAACAATAGATTTGTTAGAGAGTGGGTTTATTACTGAACATTCAATGAGTTAGAAGTAACTCACAGTTGGTTAATTAGTGTTGGAATGGCTAAGATGAACAAGTTGAAAAAAAAAAAAGACTCATCAGCCATGCCCGAGGATGGTATGTTCTTATAGATATTTTCAGACTTATACAAATATTTCAAGTTCTTGGTTACAAGGTGGTTTCTTTTCTGGTTTTTTGATGATTCCTTTTGTAATGGAATCCTTCTCCTTTTATACTCCATTCCTTTCTTTCATCTTAGCCTTCTACATGTAGATTAGATTACTAATCTCCTTGATACTTGTTCCATCAGCACTTTCTTGAAGTTTTTGTGGGTAGCTATAAGGCTAGAGGTCACTGTTCAGGTATCACTTTCATATTAATGCGGCCAGTTGGTTAGATGTAGAGCATTTAATGCGGTGATAGCAACTTTCTTCCAAGATATTTCTCAATTCTTTGCTAACTCTCTTCTCTCCAAGGCTTATCCTCCTTCCAAGCATGGTTGTCCACTTTCTAGTACTTGTTGGGTGGTCGAGCTTTAGGTTTCCACTTTGCTTCCTGAGGAGTTATATCTTCTTGTACAGTATCGCCTGCTTGTCGTGACCAGCTCTCATCCTCGACCCAATAACGTACTTACCTTTACTAACACTGGTTTGTCCTTGGGCTCTCCGATGTCCTCAGGTGCGGCTCATAGCCCAATACCCTTATCCGAGCCACTCATCCCCATGACACCTGTTAACATGACCACGTAGAAAAATTGCGTATTAAAAGATAGCAAAAATTAATAAATAAGTATAATCTAAATTGAAAGTGGTTTAGTTCTTTATAAAATGTCAATCAATTGCATTTTAAAATTCAACCTTAGCAAATGTCCTAACAAATGAGCCATTAACATATTTTTGGACCTATAGATGACGTTTATTTAATTTTTTGGAGCTTGTTGCGTTTTTGTTATCAAAAATTAGCTTGTAACAATTAATATGCATTGTTGACAAATAATAAAATGGTGATCATACAAGAAATGATATTCTTAAAATAAATAAAATTCAAAAATTTTCTTAAACCTTGGTTTACCTGCCAATAATCTTGTAACTTAGATTTTTCTTTCTTTATTTATTTTTTAAAAGATAAAAGTTAAGTATTGGGGATTAAGGATTAATAATACTTCCTATAAAAAAAAAAAACCTATATTTCTCTTAAAGTCGAGTTAAAGTAACATAGACTCACACAATTAAAAAGGGTTAGTAATTTCTATCAATTATAATTTAGAATGAAAATACAATTGCCATGAATACCATCGAAGGGATACTTGAATTACATGATAAATAATATAACTATTAATAAGGTGAAAAATAAAAGAGAAAAAACTAAAAAGTCACACAACAAAGTTTATCTTTTCGTATCATCTTTTTAAGGAATTTTCTATTAAGCACCCCTTTCCTAAAATAAGGTATTTCATAGAGCAGTTTGTAAACTCTCCCTCCCATGTTATGTGGGATTCATATTCTAAAAAAAACGTTTTGTAAAAGGGACTTTCAGTACTTTTTAAAACTGAAATCACTTTTTATTTTAATGAGAAACTATCACATTACCCACTAACTAAATAAACGGTGGAGATTAAAATCCACTATTACTTGTCATTATATATTTAAAACAACATGAGATGTCCAGTTAAAAAAATACTGAAGGTAAGTCAAACCTTTCATAAAACTACTCTATCACATTCATTTGGTTCCACAGTGCTAGTCATGTTTAGAAACTTTAATTTTTTTTAATATAAAAAATTATCATTTTACATAAAATAAATATATCATTTAATGTATTATCTCTATGAATTTTTTTCAAAACGATTATAAATTTAAACTTTAGTGAAAGAGGTATTGACTTTTTAAATAAAGTAAAAGATATATTAAAAAATTTATTCATTGACTTTTCAATGAGAACTATAAATATAAAAATTTGATAGCTACAAGCCTACAACAATTGGATAAGAAAATTTTAAACTTTGGATGTCTACAAAGCTCTTAGCAAAGATGACTATATTTTGGAACATTGTATGATAATATAGACGACTAAGAGCATTAGCACTAGGAATTCTAAGACTCCCAATATGCTATATTTTAGCATCAAACCACAAAATACATGCATTACATGGGGGCTAGCTGTAAAAAAAATTTACAACTCAACTACAATAATGTCCTAAATATAGAACCTAGTACTGGAGCAAGGTTGGATAAATAAAATAATACATTTTATTAACTTCTCACTAACTCTCTCTATTCTCTGTCATTTTGCCACTTTTCTCTCTCTAGTAGACGGTGGTGGATCGATTGCTGGGCTTTGGTTTTGGTTATTTTAGTTGCCAAGCTTTGGTTTCGATAAGGGTTGGGTTTAAATTTCGATATATGGTACTTGAATCAGTGGTTGGGGTTGGGTTTAAATTTCAGTGGCTGGGCTTTGGGTGGTTCCAATTGGTGTTGGTTTCGGTGGGTTTTAGTGGTTCCAATTGGTTGCTGATTTTGGTGGTTTCGGTGGGATTTGGTGGTTCTGGTTGGTGTTGGTTTCGATGGTTCTGATTGGTTTCGATTTTGGTGGTTTTGGTGTTGATTTTGATAGTTTTGATGGGATTTTGGTGGGTTTGGGTGGTCGGTAGTGGGGTAGTGAAGGGTTGATCTTTGGTGGTTTGGATGGTTGAGAGAGAGAGAGAGAGAGAGAGAAGTTGTGGAGGATGGGAGAGGAGAGAAAGAGAGTAGGGATTTATTATTTTCATTGGGTTGTTTATATAATTTTAATGTGTTGTATAGTAAAATAAAATCTTTTAAGAGCATAAAATAAGATCTGTTTTAGAAGTTTGGATGCTAATGCTCTAACAATTTAGGTCTTTAAGAGCATTCACATCAAGAATGCTAAAATTTTTTAGCTTTTAACATCTTAAAACACAAATTTATCTATTTTAACAACACACTTTACAATTTATCCAACATCAAAAGTTCTATTTTTCACATCTCACCTAATAGCTATTGATTTTTTTTTATTAATTTCTCTCTTCCCTTTCTATCACTCTTTCTTCGTCTGATCACCCTCACAGTTAACCCACCATCCACCATCTCCACAAATCCACAACCAACCACCACCCACAAAACCCCAACAACCACCCACCCTAGTCACCCAAACGACCCACCCCAACCCTGATTTAATCTAATGCAGCCACCCTTACCAACAACAACGGCCACCACCAAAATCTAGACACAAACCATAGCCACCGAATCAACCCACATCACCTACTCTAAAATATCGTTACCCACAGAATCAAAGTGACCCACAGAAACACCGTGACTCACAAACCATGATCACCCATAGCCAAAACCACTAAAACCCAAAAAAGGAGAGAGAACGGTCCACAATCCACCACCACAAAGATTCGAAGACCACAATCCACCACCACAACGATCCACCAGTGAGAAGGAGAGAGAACCGGTGAAAAGAGAAGAAGAAAAAAAAGGGGACTGAACACGAGAGAGAGAGAGAGAGAGAGAGAGAGAGAGAGAGAGAGAGAGAGAGAAGAAAAATATTATTTAAGAAAAAGTAGAGAGAGATAAATAAAATATTATTTTTTATTATAAGATTGTAATTACAGTAAGTTGTTAGCTATAGTAAGGTGTCAAAGATGACAACTTCCTATAGCTCTAATGCTATTTTTTTTTTTTTTAAGTATAACATCTTTGTTGTAGCTTGCATTTTGGTGGTTTTGTGCTAAAATTAGCTTTTTAGCATTTATCACACCTTTGATGTAAATGCTTTAATATACCTTTCAACTTCGTGTCTAAATATAAAGACTACAAATTGCTTCTTTTTTTTTTTTGGGGGGGGGGGGTGGTGAAATAGGCAACCACAAGTGACATTCACATTCTCATTCACAAAAAAAGGCACAAAATTTAATACATCTACCATTTGCATAAATTCATAACTCTCACAAACTTTGATGTAGTTTATTTTATTTTGTTTTATAATTTTGTACCTCCAAAAAATAATAACACAACTAGAAAAATAACCAATGGAGAATTTGTAAGTTTGATTAGCAAAGAGGTAGCGCACAAAAAATCATGGTGAGAGCACCCCCATCATATCATATATCTTAATTTTTTTTATTTGTTAAATTTAAAATAATTTATTAATGTATGCTCTATAAACATACGTTAAAGCATTTACAGCAGTGAATCTAAAATTTTAGCTAATTAGCTACACAAAAAGTTACTTTATCTATTTTACCTATGCACATGTTGCAGTAGTAGATTTATTTTAGCTTTCAACACAATAAAATAATATACACATCACAATAAAATAATATAACCACTACAATAAAATAATATATCCTACTACAAAAAAAAAAAAAAAACCACATCACCAACCATAACCACTCTACCATCAACCACAGCCACGACCACCATTAGTAGTCCCCAGCAAGAAAAAAAAAACCCACAACACCACAAAACACGGCACAGCCACCGCCAACACAACACCACAAAACAAACCCACAGCACACCACAAAAGAAACCCACAACCACAATTCACAAATCGAACCCACGCCGATATGACCCACCACCAGCAAAACGACCCACCACCACCACGATCTCCACCGTGACCCCTGAAATACAGTAACCCAAACGCCGAAACCAACCAAACCTAAATCCAGCTACCCAAATGTCGAAACCACACACCGATCTTAACCTTGATACCAACGCACATCGGAGCACAACCACGACCTAGCGGCAGAGTGGAGGTGAGGGAAGCCACTTTGATCCACGAGGCCGGAGGCGATCAACTGCGTGTGTCTGAGGCGGATGGCGGCGTAGGTCTAAGGCGATCGGCGCTGGGCAGGAGCTTGGGTGGGCGACGAGTGGAGGAAGGAGGAGAAAGAAAAAAAATGGCAAAGGAGGAGAGGAGCAACGGTTAGAAATGGGTTAGAAATGGGGAAGGAGGAGAAAAAAAAAATTCTAATCACAGTGTGAACACAAAATAAAATAATGTTTTTTTTTTTACCTTTGAGCTACAGTGCACATCTAAATAAGATGTGCACTGTAGCGGAGAAGCAAAAAATTTTGCTTATAGCTCTATTGTTGTGCACTTCTTTTGTGAGTAATGGTACTAAAAAATAATAATATAACTATTTACCATCGCTGTTGTGAATGTTGTTATTAGCTTTTTAAACCTTTTACCTATGAAGAATAAATCGTACAAATCAACCGCACCAACTGCCTAACCGCCAGCGAGGAATTGCCAAAATAAATCGCCAAGGACGAAACGGTAACGAGGCGATTTGATTTTGATCCCCGAAAATAGCGGCGGGTAAAGCGGGACTTTTTATGTCGCCGCGACAGTGGGGGAATCGTACGTTGCTGAGTCAAAAGACATGTTCGGTCGAAAAGCTAAACCACATGCTCAAATGGACATGGAATCATTATTATTTTTATAATAATAATTATTATTATTTTCACGCGGACTGCTTTGAAAATTGCAAATAAAGCCTATTATTATTGCACTGCTTGAGCTAATCTCTTCCAATAATCCAGCGAATAATGTAATTTACAATTTATTTTGCTCCTTCTAGAAACAATAGGATTTAAAACGATATTCCCTCATTAATCATTAAGTTAAAATATTAATAAATTTTTGATGTATTTAAAAGACCAATTAAGGTTTTAAAAAAACAAAATTAAAGATATTTATTGGAACATAAAGTGTTTTATCAATTAAACTAATTGAAATCCACGTGCATAAATAGTTATAGATTATTCTTAAATAAGGGTGTCAATTCGAATTAGCGTGTTGAAGTAGGGTATTCGACTAAATACCTCAACTTGAATCCGACTTATTTAATAATCGTATCATAATCCTTCAACGTTAACTCAGTATGTTAATGAAGTAGGTTGACAGACCCGACTTACTTGACACACTTAGTAAACGGATCTTGTTGAGTTGACACGAATATAACACAACACATTTCAACCCGCTTAATATTAAATATAATATCCATACAAAAATAGGTTCTTTACATCCCTAAAGTAATATATACACTTCAAGTTTTCAACCTATGTTCAAGATAACATAGAGTTTTAGGGTTTGTAAAATTTCAATTTACAATCATATCACTTATAAGTTTTTGTAATTACTTACTTTTCTTTTTAAGTATAAAATATAGGTTGGATATTTTTTTTTTTGCAAAATCTAAAATAAAATGAATATTTATTTGTTATACAAATTAAACGAGTTGTGATAAATTGATCATTTTAGGTTGATACAAATAAATTGGTTTGTTTATTGCGGGTTGACCAGCTTATGACACGTTTCTTATTGTGTAGCTTTTAGGTAGGGACGGAGTCAGAACTTAGAGTACGGGAGACGGCTTTGTGTGTAATAACTTCAATCTCCGACTTTGCTATTGCTTAGCTGCTGAGGGTTTTTTTTTTTGTTTTTTTGTTTTTGTTTTTGTTTTGTTTTTTTTTGCGTGTCTTTCATGTGTGCATTGCTGGATAAGAAAAAAAAATTATTTTGTTTAAATTTTTAAAAAATGCCAGTTTTTTTTTTTTTTTTTTTTTTTTTTGTTAACTAGGCTTAAATTTTTTTATTTTTATTTTTTACTATTGGTAATATTTTTTGTTGGACTAATTTTTTTGGTTTGTATATTTTGTTTTAAATTTTAGATCTATAAATTTTTTATGGTTTTTAAAATGAGAAAAATGGTAGAGTTACAAACGTTTTTTTACAAAATGTTGATGCGGTGATTGGTTATTGTGTAAGTAAAAAATCATATAAGTGATGAGCCCAAATGCAAACTAATAAGAATTTGCTACCTTAACAGTTTGTAAAAATGCTGTAGAAAAATTTGTGACTATAAGAATACTCTTAAAAGAATCAATGATATTGTTAAGAGAACAAAAATGTAATTTTATAAAACAAAATTGCTAAAATTATTACCCATATATATAATAATTTAAAAAAAAAAATTGGGTGGGGGGGCATTGCCCCCCAAGTCCAACTATGGCTTTGTCCATGCTCTCGGGTTGACCTGTTTATAACTCAAACCCGCTAAGGCTCAACCATAACTTTCAAAAACCTGTGTCATATTCGTGGGTCGTGTCAGACATTGACACCCCTATCCTTAAAGTGTATGTTTGGATGAGTTTATTTTTATTAGCTTTATTTATTTATTAATTTGATGGTTGGAAATGAAATATTTGAATCTTGAGTGTCATTTTAGAAATACTAAAAAATGTTAATTGTGTTACAAAACTCTTAACTCATTAGTTAGCTTGTTTTATTTATGATGTACAAGTACAGTAACTATACATTGAAAATGATGTTATTTAAAATAAAAAAAATTATGTATTCCATTTATGATGAAAATAAAATTTTCCAAACCAAACCAAACCATATAAGGTGTTTTTTTTTTTTTTTTTTTTTTTTTTTTTTTTTTTTAATACTACATATTTTAGTAAAAAAAAAAAAAAAGTTCATTCAAACTAATTATCAGAAGACGTGACTATAATACCGACAGTCATAAGAGATATCATTTATTGTAGGAAAAATTGTCACACATATATAGATAGTATATAATTATGAGGCATGTCAGAAAGACAAACAAGAAAGTGTGTGAATATGGTGTTTGAATGGAGCAAGAATTGACACTATATAAACATTTATGGGTGGTACGTACGAAATACGAACAACGTATACTTTTCCAAAGGTTAAATGTACGATTTGATGGTTGCTGATAATGTTGGATAAAGGGTATTACTTTTTTATAGGAGATGGCACATCAGGATTAATCAGGTGGCTGCCCTGGCCGTATGTTTTTAACTCATCCTAAAAATGTACATTGTTTTGGTTGACAAAACACAGATATGAAGTAAATCACAAAGAAGGTCTTTAATTAAGACTCATAAACTCATAAAAAAGAAAGAGGAAAGATAGAAAAAACAGTGGAACTAATGGTTTTGCATGTCATGATTCATCAATGTACACGAGGAAAACCTTTGCGATAGCCTCTACCATGCATATAATGAATTTCAGTCACTGACTAAATGATGGTTTTGATTCCCCATGAGTGCTTCACATTTAGAGGTTTATGTTCTTTTGAGATTATCCAAGAAAATGAGTCAAAAACAACGATCATGTGGAGGTACCAGAGCATACAATTGCTCTCACACCCACATTCTTAAGAGGATTACTAGGTCATCATGTCATAGCCTAGCATGGTAGGTATATATTCTTACCCGTGAATCCTTTTTTGGCCTAACTTTGTTCAGTTTTTTGTAGCTAGCTAAACGTGTAGTCTGTAGAACTTAGTAAATATATCTTCTTCGTGTCCAATCTTAGCACGCCATCAGAAAAAGACCATAACATAATGTTTACGTAGCACTAGACTGTAATCCCAACTGGCAGCTACCCTACTGTTTTACTCTGCACACAGTTCTAATGAAATTTATACAATTATATAAAAACAAATTTCTTTGTTAAGAGCATCCACGACCGGATTCTATATCCTATCTTATTTTACCACCTCAAAAAGTGACTTTATCAATTATACAATACAATTTTACAATTCTCCAACATCCCAACTTTTATATCTCAATCCTACTCATTAAAATAATATTTTTACATAATAAAATAGTATATCTCACCATTTCCATTATCCAATACAAACACATTATTTATTCATTATTTGTTCTTTCTCTCTCTTTCCTTCTGTCCAAGATCCACAATCAACACCACCGTTGCACACCACCACCACCACCGGCAACCCATAAACTACCGTCAACACAAAAAAAAAAACCCAGATAAAAGACCTGAGCCACGCCACTGCACCTACTGCCCTCCAACCATCAACACAACCACCACCACCACACCCTATCCGCCTATCAACACTCGCAAAAAAAAAAAAAAAAAACCCAGATAAAAGACCTGAGCCACGCCACTGCACCTACTGCCCTCCAACCGTCAACACAACCACCACCACCACCACCCTATCCGGCAAACACCGCAAAAAAAAAAAAAAAAAAAAAAAAAACCAGAGAAAAGACTAGAACCACGCCGCTGCCCTCCGACCATCAACACCACCACCACCACCCTATCCGACCATCAAAACCACAAAAAAAAAAAAAAAAAAAAAAAACCCAGAGAATTGTAAGCGGATTCGCCGCTGAGAAAAAACCAACCCACCAACGTCGAAGCTTGAAGGAAGCGGATTTGCCGCTGGGAAGCTTCGCCGAAGCTCGAAGGAAGTGAATTCGCCGAAGCTCGCCGAAGCTCGAAGGAAGCGGAGACCCACCCTCGAAAGAAGCGGAGACCCACCACCGATCTAGAAACCCACCGCCGATCTAGAGACCCACCACCGATTTAGAACCTCACTGCCGATTTAGAGAGTTGCCGGAGAGAGTGAAGATGCTGAGAAGAATCGGAGAGCAAGAAGAAGAACAGAGAGCAGAAAGAAAGAGAGAGAAGCAAGACAGAGAAATTAAAGAGGAAAAATGAAATAAGGAAGAGAAAGGGCCGGTTAAATTAAAATATTGAGAGGAAGCATTAAAAAAACATTTTTTTTTAATACCATCTTGCTACAGTACCATCTTACATTTGAGATGGTACTGTAGCAAAATCTCAAATTTATTTTTGCATATAGGATTTAGTCTTCCCATTGCTGATGGATTTTGGGGCTTAAATGCCAAATGTTCTTAACATTTGGCATTTACATGCCCAAATGCGGATGCTCTAAGTGTCTTCTTTTCCTCTCTTCCTTTCCTGTTTTCCTTTTATTTTCTTCTAAATAGCCCCTCTTATAATTCACTTCTAAAATTTAAATATTTTTACATTTGAGGCCTTGAGGGAAATAATGGAAAACTTTACTCATAAAAATTCTGTTGGAAAGTTTACTCCCACAATCTTTTGACTCCGTATTCCAATGATTTGCCCATGTTTTACTCTTCTCTTTCAAATATTTGTGAGTTTGGTAAGCTAATTAAAACATGGTTTCGACTTGGGGCACAAGTTTCTTAAATTGGTTAGCTCTCTCTCTCTCCCTCAAATTAATGAATGTAATTTTCTTTTACCTTTACTTTCCCTAAAATACTGTAAAACATTATTCATACGAGAGGTGATTGAAGGTGCTTAATTAGTGCTTAAGCATAAGAGCATTGTTAGCTAGTGATTAAAGCAATATACTGCAACTTTTACATGCACTCACAACATACAATTTTTTATTATGTGCAAATCATAATATATCATCTCAATAGATATGAAAAATATTGTAAAGAATTTTATGTCATTATGCTTGATCCATTATTGATTTGTCTATGGTAGACAAGAATGCTATGAACATTCGGTAAATGGATTACAATATGAAGAATCCATCTAGACAAGGCCATTTGTTTATACAGCAAGAATACATCTATAAAAGTTATGAATAGAAAATGAAAATGGTGGGACATTTGCTAGAGGAGAAACCCTCATATCAAATACAATATGCAAAGGGTTTATCCTTTTTTAAAAGGTAGAAGCATCCAAATCTTATAAGACTTGGATAGGCATTGTATAAATTGATGTTATTAATAATCAGGGACGAAACTAAGATTCAAACTTAGGGGGTCGAAGTTCTTTGTTCAAAGATTTTAAAAAATTGAAATATCAATACTAAAGGTTGACAACAATGCATTATTAGCATTAATTTTTTAATTATTTTTATTTTTTATTTTGAAAAAAAAAATCACAAATGACAATTTATAATCAAGAGTTTTGTAAATTGTGATTTACAATTATGTTTTTTGTTGACTTTAATTCTGTGTCAAATTTGATTATAATTATGTTCAATCATTTCCCTGTATTTTTGTGATATTTAATGTAAGGGTTGTGTGTGAGAGTTTAGTGAAGATTCTGTGAAAATGAGGATTTTACGACTAGCTTGCAAGTGCCAACTTGTGAAACAGGCCACGCGAGAAGCATATGCTAAAATTTGAAGAGTCTTTGATCGGCTGAATTTCACGAGTCATTCATGAGTGAAATATTCAAATATTGTAGTGTACTATTCATGAAAATCAAAATCATGTAATTCAATATCAAAATCACGTAGTTCAATATTCAAATATTGTAATTTCATTTCTTTATTAATGAAAATGATGGGGATGTTACTTTGATCAAGAAAAAATAAAAAAGCAATTAGAGGAAAGCTGATCAATAAGTAAATGGCGAGCATAGAAAAGCAAGTTAATAGAATTGTATCGTACCATGAGCAATAAGGCTTATAAGTCTTAACCCAACGTAGCAGTAAGTCAATAACAAAGAAAAAGTCTTTTGCTAGGAAACTTGGGAGGCTAGCTAGCCACATAATATTTGGTCACAATTTTCTGTTCACATCAAATGACATAGAGTTATGACTGAGCGGGAGGCTCATGTGTGATAAAAGAACCATTTTTCTACCAAATATTAAAAGCAGTTTATCAAGGACGAAATCAGGATTCAAACTTAAGGAGGTCGAAGTTCTTTGTTCAAAGATTTTTAAAAATTGAAATATCAATATTAGAGGTTGACAACAATGCATTATTATCATTAGTTTTTTAATTATTTGTATTTTTTATTTTGAAAATAAAAAATCACAAATGACAATTTATAATCAAGAGTTTTGTAAGTCAATTGGCACGTCCTAATATTTTCAAGGTCTGACTAAGATTAGGCCGTTTCTTTATTCTATCGACATTATAAATTTTTTTTAAAAAAAATTATGTACTCTTTTCACATAATTATATAACTAATAACTTCATATTGCTATATATATATATACAGTTAAAAGACTCTTAAAAAAAAAATACAAAAAACTATAGTTAAAAGTTCAAATCTATGTCAAGCATTATATTAATAAAATAGCTAAAATAATGGTTAATAATATCATGCATTAATATTCAGCTTAAAAAAGGGTAAGACAATTATTGGTGTCTTGGTAAGGTTGAGAATTTTTCCTTTCAAAAATTGCAAGTTTGAAAAAAAATAGTAAAACAAAAAATTAAAAGAGATTTATTAAATAATCACATGATAATGGGCAGTAACTTTGAGTCTTTAACAAAGTAAATAATAAATCTTTTCCCATCATTACATTAATTTAGTTAAATCACAAAATTTATTACCAATAGACTAATCTCACACATGCTTTGGTGGCAATTTATGTAAGGTACAAAACAATAGATTGTTGTTGTTTCACACATGTATAACAATTTATGCATGCATGCTAAGTGTGTCACAAAGTTAATAAAACATTAAAAAAAAAAAAAAATCTACCATTCAAAAAATAGATAAATTTTTTCCGCTGGTTGAGTTAAAGATACCAACAGATCCAAGTTGTTGGTGATTAACTGGTGTGTGGATGGAGCAACCAACAATATAAGAGTTGTCTTTATGTCTATGAGGTGGAGTCATTTGAGAGAGGCATAGAACTCTCAAATGAGAGGGAGAAATTAGGTAAAACTTATTGGGTTTTTGTGATTTGTTTTGCTAGGTTTTGTAATTGATTTGTTGTTATTGTTTTTGCTTAGACCAGATTTATAATTTGTCCAAAGATTTTTCTTATTATCCGGATATGTGTTTTTTTTTTTTTTTTTAAAGATTTTTCTTGTTATCTATTTTTGAGATTTATGGGTCATCTTGTCAATTTTTTTTAATTTTCATTGTATATATATATATATATATATATATTTACGTGATTATATTTCTCAGTACACAAAATTATTCCCAAAATGGAATTAAAAAAAAAAAAAAAAAAAAAATTAAGGCACGCCATTCCCGCCGCAATAACGGCGGTGTTGTTGTAGGAAATGCTCCCTCCACTTTAGTGAAATTACGAAACTGCCCCCCACACCCCAACTTGCATGGGTATCTAACACGTACGGACACAGACATTGCACTCTCTCACAGTCACACCGTACCTAAATTCCAAACGGAAAATCTCCATAATCGGATATGGAGTTTTTTTTTTTCAATTTTTTGAAATAATTGACTTGTCATTTGCCCCTAAAAATTGAGTTAATTACGATTTAGCCAATCACATGAACAACATGTTGAATATATAAAAATCTATATAAAGAAAATTAAAGAATGTATTCGCAGAGCCGACTCACGGTATCTCGGCGGTTTTCCGCCGGAGCCCGTGGATTTCTCCGGCGGATCCTCGCTGGAGGTCGAAGAAACCGAAGGATTATTCGACGTCGTTGCCTCGCCGGCTTTACTTTCAGAACCGGACGGAACTGCCGGGTCGGAGCTCTGCAGAGCGCTGCCGGTGGTATCTTTGTTTTGATCCGGAAACACGAAGCTTCTAGTGAAATCGGAGGCGTCATCGTCGAGGCCGCCGATCGGGTTCGGATCGTTGTTTTCGGGCCGGAGATTCCACCCGAACTCGCTGAGAATCGTCGTGTCGTCTTCGCCGCGGCGGCCTCCGCGGTCGTTGTTGGCGAAGAAATACACGTTGTCCGAGTCGTGAGGACCGAGTGGCCAGCTGGAGTCGCTGGCGAACTCGGTTCCTGGATCGGATTTGTCACCTTCTTCCATCAAATCGTTGCTCGGAATTTCGAATTCTCAGTGCCAATTCAGCTCAAATTTGTAGCAGAAGAGAGTAATAGAGGAAGAAAGTGAGAGTGTGAAAGAAAGAGAAGCTAGGGTTTTGGAATCGGTAGTGTTCGTTGCGAGATGGAAAGGACGCGTAGTTTTTGAACTTTTAGAAGGGTTTGAAAGCTTTGTCTCGTCATTGCACAGTCACAGAGAGAGAGAGAGAGAGAGAGTGAGAGTGAGAGAGAGAGAGAGAGAGAATAGTGGGAAAGAGAATAAGAGAGAGAGAGGGAATAGAAAAGAGATAAGTTAGAAAAATCGCCGTCAAACCTCTTATCGTACTGAAGGATGATATTTAAGCATGGAGCGGGAGGGGAGGGAGAGTAGGACCCACGCGCATGAATTGAGTGAGAGAGTGAGAGCTAGTGAGACCTTTCCGACAAAGACCTCACCATGCTTCTCTATGCCCTCTTGTAATGATTCTCTCTCT